>NW_020270366.1:4109421-4228021 GCF_002803265.2 Melanaphis sacchari | reverse complement strand
ATCATAATATTATTACGCTACACGCGCTTCATATTACCTATACATGTCGTAATTTGCGTATAAGTGAACGCGTGAAGAATGTACCTACTTTTATCCCAAACAGTTAGATTTCAAAAAAAAAAAAAAAATAGTGGTACAGTATGATGAATATCGTGTACGATTTTTATAATCGTGATTATTATTATTTAAATTTTTTGGTTGTTATATATGTTTTTGTAGGCGTTTCAAACAAGTCGTGTATATTAGAATGGCAAAAATCGCATTGCATGCGGAAAAATTAAAAATATTTACGGCTTATGCCGGTTAGTTAAAAACTAAAACGCGTAAAAATCCGAATACAAATTAAAATAATTGCAGGCATGATACAATCAATATTTTGTAGCTAAAAATCGGAACTTAATATCAACTCTCAGATTTAACTCCAAATTGTAGTCAACAATAATAATTGTTTGCAAAGGAGAATAATATCTCTTCCGACAGTTGTTATGTCGAAAACTTACGAGTGTATATATAGTGTAATTACGTCGTCCGAAATGCAATTTATCATCGCGCAACCACACGCATCCATGTGCCGTGTGTTTACGCATAGTATGACTGTGACTTTTGACATAAATCATCGAGTTGCCCGTCGGAATTCCAATTTTGGCGAATTTCTCAGCCCACGTACTATAGAACGCCGCCGCCGGTGGTATCGAAAAGATGACGCTTTTCAACCGAACGTTTATGCACGCGCGAGCGAGCTCAAGTCTTCTCGCGTGGGAAGAATGTAAATCGTCGAGTCCGTATGTGAGAACGCCTGCAATATTTCCCAGTGCCACGTGTCTATTTGTGTGTGCTCTTTGCAGATCATGGGAACGGGTAATAATAATATTAAAAAAAAAAATAAATAAATAACAATAATTATAATAAATAAAAAATATTTTTGTATAGTGATTGTAATTTTGAAAACACATTTTTTAACGCGCGTACTTAACTAAATCTGGCTCAAATTACAAGGATCAAGCAAATAAGAAATGGTAGAATGCTCGGATTGATAAATTATAGTAGTCAGCTGTGTAGAAGGTAATTTTCATTGAGAAAAACAACGATTGTGAGATATACAACAAAATAATAGTGATGGACCGTGAAATTAATTGTTGTAAAGAAATTAAAATAAAAGAGAATAATAAAAAAAAGCTTAAAATTGAGAAATAATTTTACAATTGAAAACAAAAGATGATAGCAATATTTCATATATAATACCATTGAGTATATATATAGTATATAATTCATAGGTGTTTAATATAATAATAATGTATTATTGATTTTAAATATATAAATTATAGCGAGTATTTAAACGTAATCTTTTTTATTGCAAAACGCGTTTGCTACGTTTTAATAATACGTCGCTATTGTGTATTATATTCTTACGCGTATGAAATGTGCGTGTATAGTTACAACTAATAAGATAATAAAGTATATCGAAACAGTTTTTTTTTTTATATTATGAAGAAAAATAGCGTCATTAAAACAAGTAGTTTTTGTAGTATAGACATGTACAGGTTAAAATTAATTACCATAATAGACGAATGGCACGTTGTTCACTGCTTATATAATACACAGTGCAGCGTATCGCGTGTTCGAATGCATATAAATTAATAATATCAAACGCGCGTTTATGAAGTAAAAAAAAAAAAAAAAATAAAAGAAAAAACGTGCCGGTTCGACTAGAGTTAGAATTACGTAGTCTTTCTCTGACGAAGAATCTCTGTTCGTATCTTATTGTCAACACACGTAGAACTCGAAAAGTAAAGCTTTATGATAGTTGCAAAATAAATAATTATATAGTAATATTTCTCTAGAACTATCGCGACAAACGATAAATTTCAGTCGATCGTTCCATTTGTCATTAAATCGTATTTAATATTGGGTCGGTAACTGTCGTATAAGTTGCAGTCGCAGGGCTTTAACTACTCTGTTCACCTATATTTAAAAACGATATTATTGTACAACGTTTCCTTTTTAAATTCGAGTCATCGCGAATCTACCATAATATATTTGGTCCCACCGTCGGTATAAACTCACAGACGCGCATACCCCTGCAGTATAAATACTCGTAGCTCGTACAAATTATTTATTTGTCGTTACCTACGCATTATAGGTAATTATAGGTATGTTGTACGACGCGTGACGTACACTCGGCGGCGGCAAGCATACACTCCGCGGTCTTGCGGGTACACGATAGGGTTTCGTCGTTACAACGTGCAGCAGTGGGCACCGCCGCAGTATTCGAAAATAATAAGTAATAAAAACGAAAAACGGAGGTCGCGCACGCGGGGGGGCTGCTGCGTGCGTGTGAATAGATCGCGACGGCGTCGGACCGAGTGAAAGTGCCGCGCGCGACGCAGGTGACGGCGACGCGCCGCCAACGGCAGGTACAAAACATAATAACGAGAAATAATAATAATTGCAGTCGCGTCGGGGGCGGTAGCGGTGGGCATATCCCATTGTCCGAAAGGGACTACCGACTGCATCATACGCGCGTACGGCTATTATTTCTGGCCGTTGTCCCGCCGCGGGGTCGCGAGAATACACATCGTGTGAAATTAATATTATTATTGTACACGTCGCACATTCGATACCGACGGAACGCGCCGGTTTTCGGACTTCTCCGGTTATGCGTGCGGTGCATGCGATCACATTATTATACAATATCATAATGGATACTGCGCAGCGGCGGCGGCCGTATAGTACCACGACGACAATGCACACGTTTCGTGGTGTGCGTGTGGTACTATGATACGCACACACTCACTCACGTTAATTTCCGTGTGTGTGTGTGTTAAATATTATAAATATAAATATATATAATATATATATGTGTGTGTGTGTATATGTGTTAAATATATATATGTGTGTATGTGTGTTATATATATATGTGTGTGTGTGTGTGTGTGTGTGTGTGCGTGTGTGTGAACGTACGCGAGGTGCGACCGGCCGGCCATATTTCATCGACGCCGGCTCGTAAATAACGCGGCCCTCCAGCGGATGAATGACGACGACGACGACGACGATCTCTCCCTCTGTCTCGTACAATTCGTCGGTTTATAATACACACATGATAATAATAATAATAATAATATTATTGTTGTACAAACGTAATGCGCGCAAGCGCATGTTTGCGTGTGTGCGTACGTGTGCGCATGTGCCGCATTCGCGTTCTGTTGTCTCGGATTCGAGATATGAAAAAAAAAAAAATTATTATTATAAAATATAAAATATATAATGTAAGAAAATAACATTACAAAAACAAAATAAATGGGTAGATAGGTAAGTATATTCCCGTCGGAGAAGTTTATAATTTATTATTATTTATTACGTACGTATGGGTAATATAATAATAATATTATGTACCTGCGACGCGCTTAGGTTAGGTGAACACACCTCGACGGTGTAGGTACGACAAATTATTATTATAATTATTATTATCATTGCGTATCGCATGGCTCTTTTTTCCGGTGATATTTCTATGCGATTCAAAACAATGAGTGCACGCGGCAAATGTCAAGTTTTTATGTTATTGCGGTCTGCGCGTCAAAGCACAACGGTGTCGGACACTGATTTCTTTCGAAAAATGTATGGAAAAAAATAATTTAATATCGAAGAGCATCAGATTACGATAGTATGGGTACCTACATAAAACGTACCATCTAAACATACGCAATATTATTATATAAATATGTAATTATATAAGTATAGTATAATTCACATTTTATACATACCTAAACACGTCATGTAGGTAAACTGTTCGCGGCGAATCCAAATCAATTAAACATCTATTACGACACATCTCACACTGATATAGTAATTATAAAGGTTCCTATATGCATTCTAATGAACGTCGTGGTTGTTTTTCGTTTTCATACCTATATATAAATATATATATGTATATAATTATGTCGCATCCATATCGCGCAACTATACGTTTTGCGAAGTGGCAAAAGCTTATATCCATTTCGCGAAACGGAAACGCTTATTTTCCACTTCGCGTAATTCCGCTATACCTATGGACAACATTTCATCAAATGGATACCTAAACTACACATAACGGAACTAGTTCTGTCACATAGACAAACACTTGGCGTAACAATATTTATAATTATATTTTTTATTATAGTACAAAATTATAAATAGTAATTATTAATATCGTAATGAATTAATAATTATAAAAATTATGAATTATTATGAAAATTATTAACTACGAATACCTATAATGAATTATGAAAATTATTAACTTTTAATATAATGAAATATGAAAATTAAGAATTTTGTGCTATTTATATTTATTAATTGTTTAAACATAGAATAGAATTATTATGATATCGAGAATCGAATTTTAAATTGGCCTTAAAACAATTACATTTTTTTTGTTTGGCGTTTGCTTTTACAATAGCAACTTAAAAAATCTTGTTTTCTCGTTAATGAAGAAATAGTTTGTTTTAACGTTTTCTCAACCTCATGTTTTATTTGCTTTAATTTGATAAAATTTGAAGAATGTTTAGTTCTCAAATGGTTCGTTTTATTATTTTTTTAATCGACCACTACTTCAATGATGTTAGCAGGATCCGACGGACATCTATCCACTTTAGGAACTGGAATAATCACTCGCTGTCTTCAAATTTAAATGTAGGTAGTTAAACGCTTCCATTTAGTTGAAATAATCGTGAAATATTATTATGAATAAACAACTAGGATACTAGGTAATTAAAAACAATAATAACTGCAAGATAGGTAGTTTCTGCCGTTTCTGGATTGGAGACACCAACGCGAGTTGCTCAGCTATTAAGTACAGGTAAACGTTAGAAAGGTAAAATTATAATTCTATATTATATCAGAATTTGGTACCTATATGGTAATAAATAATTTTTATTGCGTCTAAACATAAATCAGTTTTTTCAAAATACAAACACATTTGAATCTTGATTGGTGGGGTGAATTTCATCACTGAAAAAACAATGTTTACATTATTTAGTATTAAAATATACAAAATTATTTGTAGATATTATCTATATTTTATTATACAATACGTTATTCGAGATTGATATTTAATACTACCAGTTATGTTTAGATATGAACTAGACTTTAATATTATAAAACAAAAATTATTTAACGTATTAAAAAAATACCCTCTTCCAAGAGACGGTCTTATAGTAACGCTGTGATGTTTCATTACCTCATCTGAAAGATTTTAAGAGCATCTTGTGCACATAATATAAGATGTATAGGATGTTAAATATTCAAACACGCATTTCTAGTGAATTAATTATAGCCAATTCGTAAGCCGTCTAGATTGGATTTTACCACCTCTCGTGTAACGTATTAGCATTTACTTAAAACGCATGTTCACTTCGTTATAATACCTATAACACGTTACATGACATTCATAACATATTGTATTACAATTTAAAATATATTATAACTAAGAAAAAACCGGCAAAGTTGCTGTGCTGTATAGTAGATTTCGAGTAAACATTATCATCGAATTATTTCTCAATATCATGTTATTGTATACATAAATTTGAATTCAATGATAATCATTGCATAATAATGATAAGATAAATGATTCTAAGCAGAAATAACAATGTGTCAACTTTTAATTCGGAAGATTAAGCTATTTTTTCCTCCAAAAATTTAACATATTATATTTTATTAATATTAATTAATATAGCTTATAATATTATAATATCATATATTATAGTAGGTATATAATAATTAATAATCATTAGTATTTTTTTATTAGCTACAATTTATAAGTCAATACTAATGTACCTCTTAAAAAGTGTGATTAGAATTTATGGTGATAGTTTAAAATTATTGTGTTATAGACTATTATAGTCTAGTTCTGTTTGTGGAAGTATTATTACTATATTATGTGTAATGATAAATGCTTCAAATCTTCTATTAATAATTTTTTTTTTTTTAAATGAAAAGAAAATAATGACTTCGTTGAAAGCTATTGTAATGTAACCCTTTTCGTTTACTTAGTACTTTTTCTACGAATATTTTGAAAAGTATTAAGATTTTTCTACTTTTAACTATCCCCTATATTATTAATTAGATCTTTCCCATTTTCTACCAAAAAAAAAAATTGAAAAATTGAAAAAAAATTTCTACTTCTAAACGTAATAACATGAAAACTTAAAAAAAAAAAATTTTAAAATAGGACATGTTATTGTAAAACCAATATACCAATATATGTATTACTCCTTTCAGAATCTAAAAGCACTTAGATATTAAAGCTATTTACTTGCAAATTTGCAATATTACTATATTTAATTAGTCAATTATGATATTATATTTATACATTGGTGACTACAGCAGGTGTTTCCGAAAATTTTACTAATACTGAATATTTAAATGAATATAATATATAAATTCGGAATCTGTGCGGCACAGCGCATAGTCTTAAATAATGTTTTCTAAACATTTGTTTTAATTTACTGTTTATTATAGCAATAGTAAGTTAAATGTTAATATATACATATTATAAACAGATACACGATGTAGGTGTATACAAGAGACGCGCAAAACACGTAATAAATACAAACTACCCTATATCCCACGGGAAATCTTTGGAGTGTATATAATGAGAACTCAGTCAACATTATTAAAAGTTGATATGTTAAATTAAAATTAACTTATGTGTACAATGTACGTATACTTGAAAACAAATTATGTAAAAAACTGATACATTTTAATAACATAAAAATACATTTTTTATGCATTTATCGGGCTTTTACTATAATATAATATAGATAAGTTTATTCGTAAAGAATGCGTCATTATTTTTAGTCTCTAAATCGGATACATTGCGATGGCGGATAGTAGGTAATATATAACTATTTACTGAGACAAATTTTGTCAATTTATCGGTTCATGTGTTTCATATAATATTATACATTACACCAGGGGTCTCCAAACATTTTTTATCCGAGGGCTGCATAAAATAAAAAAAATTCTTAGTGGGCCAAAATATATGAACACATTTAATTTTCAATCAAAGCCAATACAGCTAATTATTGCACGTGCGCGCGTTAACGACTTTGGAAACTATACATATTTTTAGAATATTCGCCGTTATTTGGTGGGCCGGTGAAAACTTGTTCGCGGGCCGTAATTTGGAGACCCCTGCATTAAACTATAATACTATACATAATATGAATAATAAACAATCAAATAATAATAAGAAAAATTGTTGTAATTTATTAAGAGGATACCACACCCGCATATTATGTTGTTTAATGTACGACATTCGACGTGACAAATTTTCATTCAGTAGAACCAATTTTGAGTGTTTAGTTTAAATATGAGATAGATATGAGAGTGAAATTGCCTGTCATAAAACATAAAGATAAGAACTTCATCTGTGTTCTTTAGTTTGTTTTACGGTAATTTAGTTTTTATGCGAGTCATGAGTATTTAAAATGTTAATAATTAAAAATGCTCATAATTCACTTAAAAATTAGAGTATCGTAAAAAACCAATAAAAGAACATGGATAATATTTTTACCTTTAAGTTTGATGAATTTGATGATAGATCATTTCACTCAAATATTCAAGTTTCACACACAAAATTGGTGCTACTAAACGAAAATTGTCTTTGTCGCACATTTGTTAGATGGAGAAATCACAATATGCGTTTATAGTGTCCTATATTGGCTATTGATAACGACAAAGTACTTATTGCCTATACATTATATAATATACATACTGGCTACATGCAGTTAGAATTTATAAGGAGCGTATATTGATGAATATATGAATACGCGTAACTATACAACTAATTGGCGGCGGCACTAAAATATTCCACGCGCGCACTGTCACCACTACACCATAATCGATAGTGCTAAATAATAATATATTAGTGTCGTTATAATTTATAACATAATAGACTAATGATCGATTTATACGACACGTGTTGGATGTGTAGTCGAGCCGTACTGGCTGCAGTTCTTAAATAAAATATAAATAGTTCAAAATCATATAGCAATATATATATTACAGAAGAGTTGAAATTTTAAACAGATATTTTTCTGCAAAGGGAAGGGGTTATATTAAGCAATAATGAATAAACTTATGTATATATAATTGTACAAATATATTTTATAAAAACATTTTCATCTTTTTACATGTTTTATAAGAAAGTCACGGGGGAGGGGGTCGAACACGTCAGAACTTTAATATCTACAAATGTGACTGTGTACAATTTTTTTTTCTACAAAGATCATGCGATATAAGTACTTATTAAACATTTTCAAGATTTTGTTTACATAGGTAAAAATATATAAATGCATGTCGGTTATTACATAATAAAATTGGATATAATGTATTTCAAATGAATATTTAAACATTAAAAAACAAGTGTTTTGATGATATATTTAGAAATTAATAATATTTAATTTTTTTTTCTTTATTTACCTAAAAATTATTATTATAAGTAATCAACTACAAAAAATTTATTGGTTCTTACTCTATGTTTACTAAGAAGTGTCAATAGATCATTATTATTATTATTTTTTTTTTTTTTTAGTGCAATTATATAGGTATATTACACAACTTCTAATAGAATGCATACTGCTTAATGTACATAGTATACATATTTAATACATTGATATTTGATAGGTATCTTTAATTTTTTTTAACGTAAAAATATTGAAATATCTAAATTCTTGTTTATTGGTATTGAATAATGTAGAGAAGTTATAAAATAGCCACTCAAATTGTAGTTGGTCAAAACATTTATTTCTTAAGATATAATATACTTTTGATTGGTAAAAATTAGATAGTAGGTACTAGGTATACTGTATGTCTGTATAGGTAATAATTAAAAAAAACTTTAGTTAGCATGTCGTATGAGTGAGATCTTAGATATTATAGTCGAATGTTAAATATAGGTAATATGATAGGTTCTCAACAAGAGAAATTCTCATTGATGTATCACGTATAATAAACTAAATAATTACAATATACATCGTGAAATCGTGTGGCAGTGTAGTTTATACCGACTGATGATGTGATAATAATCCCAGACGAAATACTAAATTTTTTGTTGAATTCAACATATTATTAATGGAACGCGTTGATAATTATACCGTCCCGTATCATACAACGTTACATTATTGTTACGAAAATATTAATGTTATAAACTCGTTATTATTGAACCATAGTGCGTGTAAATCAATATCGATTAAATTTAACCCTGGCCGGATGTACTTTAAAAATATTATATCATGTTGTATATTTATAGTGGAGTCAGGAGTGTGTGTAGAGTTTGTGCAGTCACACAATTGCGGATATTGCGTTATAATATTATTACACGCGCGAATGTTACAGGTTATCTGGTCATTACTTATTATTGATGGTTGGCGACGGATCAAAATTAAAAATTAAAAATCGGTTTTTTTGCCAATGTTTATTGTACATTCACAAAAACGCTCGCACAGTAAATATTGTATAAATATTAATAATGTTGTCTTCTGTTATCGATTCGCGTACAGTTTGTTTAATAAAATTATTTATGGTAATTCCTCAAACATGCTCACCTCATAATTTCATTTTAGTTTTCAAAATTTTCAAATATACTCAAACTGTATTTTCAAGTTCTTGGATGTATTTTACTTCTTAGGAGTGCCCTATGGTAATTAAAATCTGTTATTTAAACGAGAACACGCGTTTATACTGTGAAGAATTTTTTTGTAAATGTTGATGTACCTGATTCAAAATTTGAACGAGTATTTTATTTAAATGTATTTCAAAGTTTTAAAAAAAAGTGGTTTACATTTATTTTGAAAAACATGAGTTCGTTACACCGCTGAATATTCTTTGAATATGTTGTACAAAAATTCTTTGGAATTTAAAAAATTAGCCTTAAAGTATATTTAAAAATTCCAAAAAAAACAGATTTTGAATGACTACATTATTACAGAAAAAAGGGGGGTGAGCATGTTAATAGTATCACCTTATATATTATTTGTTTTTGTGATGCATTTATAATTTAAATATTATAATATATACGCTCTATGAATGCGTTCAAATGTCATATGCAGTGGACGCTGTATTTCGAATGCGCGATCGTGCAGGATATTCGTCGCAGACCGCCATCCGCCTTCGAGGGGGCCTGCTCAGTTCATTGAATTTCCAAATGTGTGCGTCTTCGAAACCAAACGAAAAAAAAAAAACAAAAAAAACATTTGTGCCAATAAAAAAATGAAAAAAATAAATAAATTAAAAACGCCACTCGGTTCGAAAAAAGGAAAAAAAAACGTAGAAACCAGAAACCAGTTATATTATATTATTTTATTATTATGTATTATATTATACATTATTATGAACGCGGTTAAACAGGGTCAGTCGAATGATGATGCACGCTGCTGCAGGGGCGCGGAGTAGGGGGGGATTTCATTGTTCCAAAACCAACTGTGAACGCGCGCGCGCACACCGTTCTTTTACATAAATCATGAGATCCGTTTCTATCGGTCGCCGCCGCGATGTATTCAAATTTTGGTAACGCATGCCCGTCACGCGCGCTAGTTGTGTTCGAAGCCGACGCCGCTGCGGCTTGTGCCACGATAAATATTATGTAATATTAAAACCACGCGAACTTATACATATTATATAGGCAATAATAATATTATGCGTATTGTTATACGTTTTGAATACATGAACCTACATGAGTCAGACGGAATAGGATTTATACAAATAACAACAAAATACGCCATTGCCGTCGGGTCGTACGTGCGTTTTGCGCGGGAGTAACGCGGGGCGTCCGGAAAAACGCTGAATTCCTCGGTCCGTTTTCCGGACACGACAACCTTATGATGATATGCAGGGCGATAGTGTATTTGCGGTAGAACTCGAACGGTGGTTGGAAAATGCTTGGTTTCCCTAACTTATCCATACATTTATTTATCATCAAACCGTTTTAGTACCTATCGCATAATTATTATTATGCAGGTCATACGAGTATTGTATGATACGACTCTTTTCGGCAATTTTCGAAAGCGTTATACGTTAATCTAATATAATACGTTACAATGTTAATGTGTGAATCTCCACGGTAATTTTCAGACCTTTAATTGACGACATCACTAAAAAAATACATTTTAATGCCGATTTTCTACTTATTTTTACTTATATTTGCGTAATGCACCTACCGAGTATTACAACAAATACGTAGAGCTGAAATAACTACGAGTTGCTATGCAAACGAATAAGAACTAATAACTCATAGAGACAATAGTGTCTATGAATATATATCACATAGATGCTGTGTAATAAAAACGTTGAACATCATTAATTATGAAAACGCTCAGTAGTCATACATACTTATATATTGTTACATATATGTATATACGGATATGCACACACTGAACAACGTCATAAATATATTTAATGTTTGTTTTATGTGTGTACAAGTATACGACGAATACATTACATCAAATATACGTATTTACAATATACATATATATATATAAACATGTGTATATGTATGTATGTATATATACATATCGTGTCACTATATCTTCGTTTCCGTCGTCGCATCGAATAAAAGAAATATTTTACAACTGGACATTTACGAAATATTTATTGTATATCATATCGAAAATCCTAGAAATGGGTCACCCTCTACGATCGGAATGGTTAGGTCTGAACTCTTATGTAAAGAACGCATTATATTTCATATAGTTACTGATGCAGTACGCACGTGACCTGTATTGCGGTTTGGCATTTAACTGTCATATTTACCATGTACACTCGTTTTGAAACGAATATAATAAACAATATTATATTAAACCCTATTTGAACACGTTAAAATACTGCCGAATCACGGGAAAAACCTTCCGAAAGCCAACAATTTGATATTTCAATTTAGAAAAGTCATCGGACACTGGATAGGTTCCAATAATAGTCATGCATCACTTTTTTATAATTTGTATACACCGTAATTTTTGTATTCGCTTGATGTTTTTTTACTGCAATTCGTATTCGATGTATAATTTGAAACGTACGTATATCCTACAATCGTTCGCAGAAGATGATTTTGGAGTAATAAAAAACTGTATAATTTACAATATATAGCTCGACTATCCACGAATACTTATAAACATACATACGTATAAAAAATGAGCGTAAATAAAATATGATAATTAAAGATACTGTAAATTCAACAAGTATTGGAGTTGATCATTGGTGTAAACATATTGGTGAGAGGACAAAGGTATCTTTTGAATTTTTTAACCTTACCAGATAAATCAACAGTAAAAATCTTTAAACCTCTTATAAAATAAATAATTAAAGTATTTATAATAATATAAAAATATTTTGTTTCTCAAATTATTGTTACATTAAGTAGTTTTATTTCATGATATTCTGTTGCATAATAATATATGTTGACATAATGTCAATGTTGTTGCAAAAATAACCTAATATTTTTATTTTATAAATTATTATTACAGGATTATTATCGCATTATTTTTCTTTTCAAACAAGTTATCGCACCTTTTTTTTTAATGAACTCTTATATTTACTCAACGATATCGGGTACCTAAGATTTATTTCTAAGACATATAATGAGTTATAAGACTCTCGTTGTATAAAACAAACGATTATTATAGGTTATGGTTTCGGTTTTAGTGAATAAATAAATCCCCCTCTCTATTAGTTTATTACTCAGTTACACCATTACAATCTATATGACGACGCGTGGACCGAGATCTTTGTATAGAAAACGTTTAGAAATCCTTCTCCGATATTCCCCCGTCTTACAAAATAATTGTACCGATATAATATTATATCGCCGTACTGTATTAATATATTATATTATAAATATATAAGTGTGTGTATGTGTGTGTGTGTGTGTGTGCGCGTATAAGCGAAAGACGACACCCTTGAGATGTGTATGAGTACGACGGCGCACTAAAGTCGTTACACGGCGTCACACGCAAACGCCGCACCAACACCTTTTATTGTATAAAATATATACATATACATATATAGGTGTATGTGTGTGTGTGTGTGTTTACTGCAGGATAGCGCCGTATCCTATTATCTTATTATGATTGTCCGGGGAGTTTAACGCGACAAGATTGGACTCGAAGAGATATATAGAGAAAAGAGAGAGAGAGCTGCGAATAAAAGATAGATAGATAGCTAGAGAGAGAGAGAGTGTGAGTGAGAAAGTGTGAGAGAGATGAACGCATCGAGTATTATACGAACATCCATCGCCGGCCAGGGAATAAGTCGTAAATAAGTGTCGCGCATTTTTTGTTTCGCTCTTCTTTTATCATTATTTTTTGAACCCTCCGCAGTACACTTCCGAGCATAGGCCCGGCGCGTATTTTTTTTTCGTTTCTTTTACCGCCGCCCGCACTACCCCACTGCCGACGCCGATTTAGTGTCGGTTTTAATTGGCGAACGACCACGGCGTAACAATGGGCGTCGCGGACCCTCGCGGCGAGCCAATTTCGGTTCGCGTGTACTGTGTACATATATATATATATTGTATTATATTGTTATACACCGAGATACACGACTCGCTGGCCCCTAGACCGCAAACGGTGAATTGACGAGGTTCTAAACGGCCGCCGCCAGTTTTTCTCGGCTTTTAATTGCTGGGCTGCTATAAAACACTGCATATATACGTAGAAACACATGGCTCGATGGCGGTTTCGACGTGGTGTTAAATTACGCAATCCGCTCGGGGAACATGACGAGACGAGTTAAATACGCACATTGTATGTAATACATATTATATTGTGTACTTGTGAGACGACGGACGTTGTATAAGCTGATTCGAAGGGGGTCCGGACCCCTGTGCACGTCAAATATATGCAATTATTTCCGGCGTTTCAACCGCAGAGGTCAAAAAACAAAATAAATAATTTCAGGATGCTATTATATTATATTTATATATAAATATATGTATATCCGTATACAAAACAGATTATAATAATATATACTCGCGCGTATTACACATCGGACGCGCGGCGCGGATAGGAGAGAGACGAAAATGCGATTTGGAGATATTATTATAATTATTTTACGGGCGGCTGATGTTTAAACGTATACAGTTTAAATATAATACTATGCAGTTTAACTTTTTTTTTTTATGTCTAAATTTATTTTGCGTCATATTCGTTCCGCGTGCGGTGCAATTAGTGAAATTAAAACGTTGCGGGTAGTTCTTTGTTTCGTAATTTCCCCATCGTGACGCGCACAAACCAAAAAAACGTGACACGGCGGCTGACCAAAATATATTGTGTACAAAAACCGTATAGTGAAAACGGACCTTTATTTTTTGGCGACGCACATAAATATAACAAGTGGCAAGACTCCAGTAGCTCCAGACGTTTGTTAATTAAGAGAAGAATTTTTTAATTCGCATTTACACGCATAGGGTGTATACAGTGGGGCG
The DNA here is from genome assembly GCF_002803265.2 of Melanaphis sacchari. Lineage (NCBI taxonomy): Eukaryota > Metazoa > Arthropoda > Insecta > Hemiptera > Aphididae > Melanaphis > Melanaphis sacchari. Next base: position 4,213,569 of record NW_020270366.1, on the reverse strand, counting down.
GGTAATAAACGTAAGGGGGTATCAGGTGCCGGAAAGAGTTATGTTGACAGCTACAGCAACGAAAAAAGACCGCGTGTTCCGGGTATACAGCTGCACTACCGCGGCGGCAGACGTAGAGACATTCGGGTCACTTATTTTACAGCCGTTTTTAACGTTTTTTTACGCGATCGCATTTTTTGCGTTTACCAAACCCAAACTGTATCTCGTCTAGTCTGTTTATGTATAAATAAATCGTCTATCTAATACATCTTATTCTATTCGTCGGTTTCCATCCATTTTATACTGCATCACGAGTACGTCTAAGCGCTATAAAATCGGCGGAGATATAAATATCGTGACGTGGTCTATTTAAAATTTTAATTCGACCGTTATATTTGTATAATTATTCTGCAGTAATAAGCATAATATTATTATGTATGTGCGTGTGTAAGTGATGTGCGTACATAATATTATGTATTATGAAAAATCGCACGTAGTGACAGCTGAAGTATTATGGAGAAATACGTGTACTGCGCAAGAATACATTTACGTACGTACGCGTGAAATCTTATATACATTTTCATACTAAACGAAACTTTACGTGTGAATTCCCCATGACTTTGCGTTAATTATTATCGTTTTACACGACGCGGTAAATGACGATTTGTGGCTCTCATATTATCATATATAGCTATTGCGTACGATGCATACACGACAGTGTAATATCTACAACGCGCAGTCCTGTGTCATGTAATATTACAATAAACATATTATAATATAACACATAATACACCGTACACGCACACGCTGATAACTGCATTTTTTTTTAACTATGCTATGCAAATTAGTTAAACTCTACTTTTTTAATGCGTTGTTTATGTTTTCTTACTAATATACACACACATATATGTATAATACATAGGTACTAAAACCTATACTTTTAAAGTCTTTTAAAACATGTTTTTTTTTTAAAATTATGCATTCAATTAATTAGGTAAAAAAAAAAAAATAGATTATATGATATACTAGATGATATATCAACATCTCTCATAAAAACTACATTTAACCTACACAATCAAACTACAGTAGCTAAATTAAATAAAACGTATTTGATAAAAAAAAAAATGTACAATAAAAAGTATTGAAGAGGTTAATATGGGTATCGTGTTGCGGTTCAGTTACAATATAATATAGAATATAATATAATATATAGGTGACGATATGTATACATTTTTTATTGGGTATATTTTTTTTTTATTATTATTATTGTATCGTTCCGTGCGAGGGTGTACATTATATATCTTTCTTCCCGAAACAAATCGATGACAAATAGACCATTAGATCAAAATATTTGGGAGGTAAAAAAAAAAATGAAATCACATTTTTTTTCGCAGACTTTTATTGTGTAAATGACCAGAACGTTTTCGTCGATAATTCAGTGGAATACGCGCTGTGCGATCCGCGCGTGTTGATGCACAGACCCAGCGGGACATTGTGTGTATGTGCAGGTACCATGCAATTTTCTCCCGTGTCGGAACGAACCCACCAAAGGCTTTTGTGCGTCAACCTTGGAACTCTATTGTGCAATAAACTATTCTCACTAAACCAAAACAGAAATTCCGCACCTTTCTAAATATTGAACGATTCGACGCTCTGTGTATTTCAATAAGCAATTTACGTTGGTTTATTGTAATCAGTAGTTGGTGGATAGAGTTCATAAAAATAAAAACATAATATATAATTGTTTGGCATCATTAATTTAGTAAATTTTATCGATTGATATAAAACAAACATTAGACATAATGTGATTGCACGTGCAAGAGTATACGAGTATGTATGTACACTATGCATAAATATTAATCGAATAATGTTTTACTGTTCGATTAAAATACATATTAATATAATATATGACTGCAAATAAAATTATTAAATTCATCTTCGAATCGATGTTTCATCATTAATTGTATGTTTATAATAAACAGACTGCAATTATCGAGTCGAAACCATGTACGAAAGCAAAAGTTTATTTCATTCGTGGGTTCAAGAGCCAATAAAGGTATAATTAACATAAGCACAAAAAACAATATTATATAATAATTATGTACAGATTCACAAGATGTACAGAAATAATAATTCAAATATTATAATTATGTTCAACGACTAATAAATTATAATAATTATTATGTATAAGCAATTAAAATCGATTCTGTTAACGTTTTATGCAACACGTTAATGCATTATAATATTATGTACTATAAGTAATTTTCATAGCACTATAAAATTCTAAATTGTTGTTTTTATTAGTGAACGATTAGATATATAAATATACTTAAAAATTTTCTTATTAAATTTGAATGTCAATTTAAGGTTACGAGTTGCAACTGTTATTAATCATTTAGTTTTAATTAATATATATCTTTATTATAGTAATATATGTAACAATAAAGTATACAGATTTACAAACTTAAATTAATGGTTAAATGTTGCTATTTTTATGATACATATATTTGAAAATAAATGTTGTGTTTATTACTGATTAGAAATTCATTTTAATACGGATATTACTTTTTAATAGATTATAATTATTATATTGGGAAGATAAGTTCTTACAAGAGAATATCAATATCATCAGAGCATGCATCTAAACATTTTAAACCAAACTACAAACAATGGTAATATTTAATATTAATTTTAATTAATTAATTTGGAGTTATGCAGTAGATATAGTGTTATGAATAAAATATAGTTTAATAATTAAAATAGACAGATATTATTGCTAGAATAATTTCCATACAATTTTTTTTTTAATTATTTACTTTTGAGAACTGATATCATGAAATAATAATAGTTTCTTAAAAAATATGTTTCGACTGGAATTTATATAAGTCTTGGTCAGTCTAAATATGTGTTTTTAAAATAATTTTTTGAACTACGGCCCTCTTATATGAATTGTATTACTATATGCTAATATAATATAAACAATATAATAATGTTTATATTATGAGAAAAAACGTTTGATTTTCAATTTAGACTGTATAATATCTTTGTCAAAATATATTTTTCGGCAAGAAATCTAAACTCACTACGTTATCCTAAATGAAATATGATTCTTTAAAGTTTAAACGTATATATTTTCGTCGCAACTATTACTTTATGCCATAAGATTAAATAAAGAAATTCCGCGGATATCTTCAATACCTGTACTGATAGTCTGGCTATGCCTATATTATAATGTATGATACAAGCGTTAAACGAAAATTGTTTATTACTTTTCATAGAACAAAAATGAAAAATATTTTTCTTCCCACGCGACCTACTAAGCTAGAACAAAAAAAAAAAAAAATAATCTGAAGAGAAACCGAAATTATTAACGTTGAGTGTTAACGCTGGAGGAGAATAGGAGAAGCAGTGGTGGTCAGACGTGGTGGCTTTATCAATCGCCGATTGCTAGTTCGAGAATAATATTAAAACAATAATTATTCTATTATCGGAAAGTGTTGTCGTTTTTACACGAGAACAAAAATAATTCACTTTTCTGTAGCAACAACGTATTATCGCGCGGCGTACCTACTTATAATAAAAAAATTATTTAACATTATAAAATGTACACGGCATGTCGGCTGCGAATCGGGCGGACAGTTTAGGAGCGTCGCCGGACGAGGAGGAGGATTTTGAGCACAGTCAGCAGCCGCCGCAAGATGTCTACCACCGATATTGGGGCCGAACCCCTCCTATTTTTATTTTTTTTTTCCGTAGTCCCTCTACACATTACATACACAGAAAATTACACGCGCCTCTCTCTCACGGGCGAGTGTGCGGATGTATGCGAGTGCGCGCGCGCGTCGACCCCGCCGACTCGCGGGATTTATGGCCGCGCCGAATGATTAATCACCCCGAGCCGCCGCCGCCACCGAGGGTACTCTACGCTCGCACGCACGCACGCACACAGACAAACACACATTTTCGACGATATCGATTCGGCACCGGCTGCAGCAGCGTGTAACGCGCGCATTTATATTATACACGCCGCTCGAATCCCGGTCCAAGGGTGGTAAAAATAATGCGACACTGAGCGGCGGTGACCGTGGGGGTATAACTCGCATATTACGCATAGGTATCACAGCGTATATAGGTGTATAATATGCATATTATAATAACATAATGTGATACGAGTTTGTGTGTTTGTGTGTGTGTGTGTGTGTCCGGGGGACGGACGATGCTCTACGTGGGTGGGTGACGGTCGGCGATGGTTGTACTGTGTGGGAGGTGTTAGGGGGGGACGTGCGGTTGACGGTTTGTGCGAGGAAGAAAGAGACAGAAAGAGAATAGAGAGAGCGAGAGAGAGAGAAAGAGACATAATGATAGATATAAACAGAGAAAAGAATTAAAGAATTACCAAGAAACGTATGCGTATGCGTGCATGCTTGTGTGTGTGTGTGTGTGTGTGTGTACAGAAATAAACGTATTTCGAAAGAAAAAAACGCGTATATACACCCGAGTGTCGAGAAACAGGCGTGAAATTAATCATCGTGATTTATACACGGGGCAACGAGATGTTTGTGTGCATTTAAAATGAAAATCCGTATCACCACGACGCGACTACGCCAAGCAACGACAGAGGTGGCGGCGGCGGTGGTCTCCAGTATAATATAATATTATATTATTATACTCGTGTATATTAGGACGACGAATCCTTTTCGCTTTTTTTTTTTTCTTAACCATACGTTGTACTAGCGGAGGTATATAGGTACTCTCACATAATATTATAATGTTTAAATGTGTTTCTCTAATACACGTACAGTATTATAGGGATTTTTTTTTATCCGACGAGATAAGAGACTGGCATATACAATGTACGAGTATATACCTACATAGTTGAGTTTTAGACGCGCGGAACACCAAAGTAGTGTTTCGGTACTTAAAACCCCTTTACGTAATATATTACGTACCCTCGGCATTATCGGATTATTCTGCGTCCCACATTGATGTAAATATAATGTACATAGGTATTCTGTACATGTATATTCTATGATATAATATATTATTTTAAAATTTTTACCAAATTAATACACAATTCTAGAAATTTTTTCGTTTTTAAATGTATTCGTATCACATAACATAATACAGAGAAGTATTTTGGTACGCGGTCATACGGACAGGATTCACGAGTGTTCCACAAAGAAAAACGATCGTTATATTGTGGATTGTTGGATTAGGAATTGGTCATTAATAAAATTGTACTCATGGATTGACATTAGTGTGAACATTTTAAGTCGTATTGTATTAGATATCAATCGTTGGGTATTGTATAATTATATTATTATAAAGTAATTTATTAAGTATAGGTCTATCATGTATTAGCTCAAGCTTCATTAGCCATAAACTCTATAAAGATCCGTGCTTCAATTTTTATCAAAAATGTTTAATTTCTTATTCATTTTTTGTTATCAAATTTAATACTGTATATGATATTTGATTTGATTATGTACAGTTTAAGTTATTTAAGGACATAAGGAAATGAAAAAAAAATAATGATCCTAATCCCAAGATCAACACTATATTATGTAATACCACTTATTTTTTTAAATTGGAGTTGCGATTTTTTCCAAAATATCAACTATTTCAATAACTATAAACAGAAACGTCAGCATTGAACGCAATTGAACGAATCGCAACCGCTAACGCTTTAAATGGTAAAACATTAAATTAAAATTTTTCCTTAATGCCTGGACAATAAATACACGTTTATGCCGTTTATGGTAATATTTATTCTGAACTTGGGGAGGTGCTGAAGACATATTGTTATGTATACCTACATACATATGCTTATACGCAATATATAGATAGTAATAATTAGAGCCAGGATTTATATGTACTTGCATATTTTTTTTGAACAGTCCAAAAAAATAGCTAGGTAAGCTACAAGTATGTTTTATAGTCAATAGATCCGAAATATAAAGTTTTATTTTGCATATTTTTGCATGTTTTGTCATTTTTTGACACGTATTGCAATTTTAATATTTTCGATTTTTTTTCAAAGCATATATACGGTTATTAAATGTATAATATGTAATATTTTGCTTATTTTAATTAAAATAACGTAGGTATTTATAGTTATATTTATAGTCTATTTAATTTGACGAAATCGTTTTCTCATCTTATCTGAGACCTATCAGGACAAGTAGTAATCTGTTATTGAGTAGATTTTAGTGAATCTTATATTCGTCGTGTTTGTTGTGATCTGAGTGCGCATAAGTTTCATTTGATTTTATTTATTTATATTTAATGAAATAAAAGACTAGTATATTTTTGGGGTATATCCCTAAAAATACGAACATAAATGTATATTTTACTGTGCATATTTCTGAGGTTTCTAGAACATATAAATCCGGGCTCTAGTAATAACTAGCAAAATTTTATGTAATATTCAAAATTTAAAACAAAATTAAGTTTTTATTATTTTGAAAACTGAAAATAATATAATATTATAATAATAAGTGTACATAGTTTGATAGTTTCAAATTTTTGCAAATCAGACGTGAATGTGACCTGTAACACATAGTTTTATTTTATTAGTTTGGTCGTAGGAGCCAAGAGGATAAATTATTCGAATTATAACATTACAATCTAACTAAAAATAATTGAATGCACTTAAGTTAAAAACAGGTATATTATGGCAAAATTAAAATTAAGTTTGAAAACGTAGTTACAAAATTATACAGATATAGCGATGATAAAAAAAAGTTCTTTTAAATCTAACCACAAAAATATTTCGTATAGTATGATTATTAGCATCGAAAACACATAGGTATAACTATGTTTATCTCCTCGTTTTGAACGGTACCAACTATTAGTGGAAACCTAAATGTTATTAGAGTACCACATTTCTTTTTTAGTGTACTGTTTATTTTACATACACAATGTATCTATAATTAAGATAAACAAGGACGATGAAAACAAATATTAAATATTACGAGCAATTTAAATTTTTACTACGTTTGGACCTCATAGTTGTAGCCTGCAGTTTCGCATATTGGTAATAATATGTATCTACAGTAATATAATCGTTATAAACATTTGTAAAAATGGATGCACAAACAGTATAATGCAATATATCATTGTTGACCTAAATATTTAAAGGGACGTCTTTCCATGTATTATACTTCAACATACACACATCTGGAGCAGGGGTTCGGGTACATATATAAACCGTTAGGTTAGAGTTCACGAAACCCATAAAACCGGGCATTAACAGTAAAAATCTTCAGGCAGGAAGGATTATTATATGATCGGCAGGATGCATTTGTTTGTGATACAGCACATATTTTTCTCGACAGAAAAACTACAATTCACGTGGAATATACAATGTAATATTGCACGCGGGACATAATATGACGTACGCACGTGTTCGGTTCTATAGTATATGTCACATACAAAAGAATTGTGAAAAATGTGACGTTCAAACCCGTAAAATAATGAATTTACATTTGCATTTGTCTTTTATTTCCATTTTACGCGTATCCATAGCTATATAACCTTGATGATATGATATTACATCTATATATATATTATACATATATTTATAAGGTATTTATTATAACCATTATTACCTATATTATATTGTAACAACGTATAAGAAACGTTAACGGTATTTTCATTTCGTCGTAAACACGTTTTGCTCGTAAATACGTTGTCGTTGCAAAGCGATCAAATTATGATTGAGTGTTTGTTTTTCTGCAACAACTTACCGACTGCTCTAAGATGAACTCTAAAAATTAAAATAGGAAATCCAAAAAATCTTTATGATAAATTCTATACATCATTAACTGATTGAATACATTTTTATTTGGCAATATCGCAATACTATAATTTATTGTAATTTGTAATCAGATAAAAAGTGTCTCCTAACTTTTAAAATATGATTGTAAATTGTAAATAAAATTGTATTAGTGTATTATATGTTATAAACCCATTTTTAACTCTATAAAACTATTTTTTCAAGTATATTCGGTTTTTATAAAAATATAGTTTGACATTTCATAATATTTAATTGTAATCTATAATATCTTATATTGTCAAAATGTGTATCAGTTCTAGTTCAAAACAAAGTTATGAATGAAATATACGAATGAGATCACTATTATATAATGAAGGTGAAAATTTATGGGCTTTTTTCATTGTTAGAAATTCAAATTTTGGTTATTGATAGGAGGGATTATGAAACTCGTGTGGCGTTGAAACCGTGAATAATTTTTTTCCATCACGAACAATACTCGCTTGTTAGAATGAAAGAAAATATATGAATGCAAACTGCAGTATACAACGATAATAATATATTAGGGATCATCATCCAACTCGTCCCTTTTCTCTTCACTCAGCACGTTCAGTCAAATTCTTAGTACCTAAATATGCGTGGGTGCAGATAATATGCTTTTAGGGGTACAACGGTATAATATAATACTCATATAATTGTATGCAGTTTATAGTACATGCATGACTATCTGAAAATTTAGTTTTTTTATTCCATCACCATCATTACTATTATATTGGGTTCAGAAACTACATACCGTGCGTGATAATAGTATTGCAAATATAAATATAAAGAAAGTATAAGATCCATAGATAAGCAAAAAATGGATATCTTAGCGCCAATACTTATAGCGCAATATCTATTTGTAAACATAAATAAAGAGTAAAATTTAAAACATTTGGATATAACATATTAACAATACATTAAATATATGTTACCTATTTACCTATGTAGTTTATATTTTTGAAAATATTTAGAAATATATAAATATAGTTAAACGCAAATTATGTATTTATTATTTAGTCAAGTTTATGCAACCATATAATATTATAATTTATGCGTTAAAGAACACCAATAATAAATAATTATAAATGGTTTTATGTAGGTACTTTAATAATCATAAAAATGTATTATTTATTAAAATTGAAATTACTTTTATTCAGTTAATTTTTAACTTAGAAACCATAGTTTGATACATCAAAATTACCTGAAAAATTATGTCTATTTTAATTTGGTGTTCAAAATAGGTATTGTTATTTAAAAAAAACATGTTTTATTGCGCATAGGTATACCTAAATGATAACAATTTTAAAATTTATCTATAGACTATAAATGTGTATATATCATTAGTTTATAAAAAAATTCAATTTATTCCAATAAAATCCTGTCGAGAAATTTAGTGTTCTCTAAATTGGTGAACACACGGTATATAACTTATTTTGATGTGCGTTTTACTTTACTTGCATATCTATATAATAATTATATGTATACCTAGCGATGAAAAACAAACATTGCGATACTACTGCATGGTTTAGACAATAGCGTATACTGCTGCGACATAGTAATATATATATATATATACATATAGTTTGCGTATATACCTAAAACTGTAGTTGGGGGAGTATTATTCAGTGAGGTTCAGTTTTCGGTTCATAAAATAATTTTGAGACTAGACGATCCCGGTCGGTCGTAATATATTACATTGAATGTGTGTGTGTGTGTGTATAAACTTGCTAAGGGGTTGCTACAGAGAGAAATAGTCTCGTAAGAAAAACCGTTTGTTTTGGCAAAACTCGACGACCGCAGTCCGTTATACCACGGCTTGGGTGACTTGGGCGGCAAGAGGTGTGAGTGGAACGAAATTACGGCGCTGCCGCCATTAATAAATTCGACTGGATTTTCGCGCACGGTTACCGAACCGATGATGGCCAGGCCTGCACACGCGATATTTTATAAAGGTTTTTTTTTTTTTGTTTATAGGTTTTCACTCGGTATAGTTGTATAGTTAACCCCATCAGAAAATTAATTCCGAAACTGTGTACAATGTACGACATGTACGTATAATCAATCATTTGTAAACATCAAAATATAATAAATATTAAATTGCGTGCACCAATAGATTTATTTCAATATTGTGTTCGCGTTTGGATAGCGCAATCGATTATATTATTATTAAGTTTTAACTTCACACATGTAAATAAAATAATGAAACGTATGCACCTTTAAAAAAATTGACGCGTACGTACTATAAGAAAAAAAACTGAAATGTACCTACTTACAGACTCGGTTTTCAAGACACGACTAGTCGTGATGGCAGTTTGTTAGTAATACATGCACTGTAGTATATCTGAACAATTATTATCATATTAACGAATTTGTAATTCACGACATAAAACAGTACCGAACTTTTGGTCACTTTAACTGATGATGCGACTACGATGCAAACAGTAATAGTGTGACCCATTGTAGTGAAAAGCAAAGTAAAACATAAAAAAATAATATTTCTTATCAATATTCAATATTAAATTATTTTATTTATTATTTTATAACAATTTATTAATATTGTTAATATTTATTTACAATTATTATAATAAAAATAAAATGTGCACTTAATTATAACTAAATTATAAAAAAAATAATACGAAAATAAACTTGTGCTGATTGTTGAGAGAATAACAAAATATAAAATGTAAAGGTAATAACTATAGTTTAAACCATAAGACATCATCAGGTTATGAATAAACAATAAAAATAATATTAAAAAAATAATTAAATTTAAAAATAAATTAAGTAGACCTTATCTTAAAGTTAATAATGTTATTATTACAATATTTTATTATATTAAGACGTGAATTTAATACATTAAAAAATCTACTACACGCATAAAATTGACTTGTAAACATACATAAGATTTACTATTAAAAAAAAAAACAAAAAACATAGAAGTATTTCATACATAAAATACTTTAAATTGAAAATGTAATATAAATAAGTACAACTTGCTTATAGATCGTATAAAAAATGTATAAAGTGCAAGACAAAGATGAAAAAATAATTCATGTGTATAAAAAGTTTTTTTTTAATGGAAATTATTAAAAATATCAAAAAAAGTTTAAAATAATGAAAAACGAGATAAAAAAAAAATCAAAGAAAACCTAATAAATTTTACAAAAAGCTTAAACTTACACATTTTTTTACAAATTTACAACGTTAGTAATTATTAACTTGCCTGCCTTTGAATGAGTATATGTTTAATTTTACAAGGATAGCGCGATTTTTACCAATATTTTTTAAGGGAAAGGCCTTAATTTATTGTTGTTCACGTATTTCGTTCCCATATTTTTACGCCAGAGTTTTTTAAATAACTTTTAATGACATTAATCGTAAATTATAATAATAATAATATAAGATGTATATTTAATATTATATACATATACAATACAATATTATGTAGGTATATAAAGTGAACTTTTGAAATTATTTTTATCTTTTTTATAGTTAGTTTTTACTCATTTTTTCTTTGTGCGTCTTATAAAATAGTGAGCAATTTAATGCAATTATTTTTTCATACGAGTAATTTTGTTCATAAAATATTACTTTCCTTATATTTTTCACCCACCAAAGTTATACAATAATATATTATTTTATAATAACATCATTTATCACGTGTATATAATACCAGAACTGTTATATTCCATATAGTTATACCTACTAGTGTAATTTATCGTTAAATAAAATATATGCTTGGAATCGTTAATATGTATTTATGTTAATAAATCTATTTGTTTAACAAAATATAAAATAAATACTATATAATTTAATTTTACTGTAATATTTAGATTTAAACTACGTAAATAAATAATACTTATTATTTAATTATATAACATAAAAAAAAATATTAAAAAATTGTTTTGTTAAATAATTATTATTGTAACTAATATATATCGTTTGTAAATTTTAATATGGATAGAAAGATGTTATAGATAATAAGAGATGTTATGAAAAAATAAACATTAAAAAAATATATAAATAAAATCAGAAAAAGAGTAAACGAAAATGCGAAGAATTTCTCAACAAGAAATTCAAAGTTCATGACAAAAAAAAAAAAAAAATGATTTGATAGTTAGCAAAGCAAGCTTGAGGTTAGAGATCCAGTATGCATATTGCATAAGTGTATATTATGTATAGTATTTAAATTGTATACTAATAATATAAATCTTAATATAATATGTAGATGTGTAAAAGATTTGTAACATAAATAAAATATGAATTATAAATACGTCCAAAAAATAAACACAAAACAATCGACTACTGTTGAAACTAAATTTGACAAAGTATAATATGGCATAAATATACCTGACAAACAGTGGGCTAGCACTAGCTTCCTATCATACTATAAGCTAGACACACCTAATTATCTAATATTAATTAATTTTTAGGACTAGGTACAAAAAAAAAAAAAAATAAATAAATAACTTATAAGAAATCAATTGAAAATAAACAAAATATATCATAATATGTTTAAATAATGACATATTTTATAAAAATGACTCTATTTGCGATAATAATAAATCGACAGTGATGAAGATTTTATATTATATTTTTTAATGTAGGTAATAGAAAAACATAATAAATAATACCATAATAAATTTCGTAAAAAACAAATTTATAACAATACGTAAATACTAGTAAATTCGTTCAGTGATGATACTTAATTTATTTATTGGTTCACAGTTTAAAACAATGTATAATTTATGTACATCAGTAGAAATCAAAACAGTTATTATTTATAGTCCAATATTGGTGACGTATTTTTGAGAACGATCAATAATATTATTACGTCATAATTTTGTTTTGTGTTCAATAACTTTTATTATATAACTTAGGAACAAATATAAAGACTATCTTTAAAATCTTTTATGACCGTTTATAATAAATTATTAGTTATAATATTTGAACGTACGTGATTACAATATAATACACTATTATATTGTATGATATAGTATATACGTATTACGCATTACAATAAACTATTATTTTTTGCACATAATTTCAAAATATAATTAATTATACACATTAATACATGATAACATGATGGTAGATTATCCTCACTCCCAATTATTTTGTATTAGTATAAAATATTTTGTTTGTATTGTCTATTTAAGTTAATGAGAAATAATAAAAAAAAAAAAACCAAAAATCTCATGAATTAAAACACTATCTAATTACTTGTAATAGCATGTAATTTAACGACACATTATTTTGAATTCTTTTATTTTTATTTTAAATCAAAATATACAATCTATATTAATTATCAGTAGATATATATTATGTTTGTATAAATATGAGACAGATAATACTGGAAAAATACAAAATATTGAGTAAAGAACCAACTTAATGACACTTAATTGTTGGTTTTTAAAGTTATAAAGTGAATATATTTATTTACATGTTTTTAAAAATTTTGTTTAAAATAATTACAATAGGTCTTTGTACCATTTGCGTTTTAAGCGTTTAAGAGGGTCACCTGGGATCGTGAGGGAGGGAAGGTTTTTAATTAAAGTATTTGAGTGGGAGGAGAGAAGGTCAAGGAATCGTTTATAGAAACATTTGGCTTCTTTGTGGATTGTTTTTAATATCAGGTTTATGTAGAGAATACGGTTTGCTGTTTGGTGTGTATGTAGAAACATTTATTAATCTTTTTAGTTTTAAATTAATAAATAAGAAAAATATACCTACTGATATTGATATTGATCAATATTAATTATTTATTCGTTTACTATGATATCGTTATGTTCAAGATGAAAAACTAATGTTGATAAGTTTAATAAAATTAAATATTATTATAAAACGTACAGAGACACCATAACATTTATACTGTGTACACTACCTTCATAATATAATGATATATTGTTTTAGTTGTGTTTTGCCTATTTACAACTGTTACGATATGGCCGGTTATGTTTTTACATGCGCTTAAGCCGAATAACATATATTTTGACACCCGAGGTGGCCTGCAAAGTCGTATAGATATTATATAGGCAAGTCCTACACGCGCTTGTCGTTGTCGGACTCAAACTCGTGTCCTAGGTAGACACTATAATATTATATGTATATATATATATATATAAAAAAAAATAAAATACAATACATACCTACTTACAACAATATGTTATAATGATATACTACCACAGTGCTTTATATTAATATTACCATATACACAAGGCGGCGAGCAGTGTGTGTATACCTACACGTCTAACCGGCGCGCGAGAGAACCCACGTGATGATGAACCGCCGTATTACTCGACTCTTATTATATACCTACGTATTATATTATCACGATGAGTAGCGCGCGCGTTCAGTATTTTAATACGATTTTCAAATTCCTACACCGCCCGGGGGTGTGTGAGGGGTTCGCGTCACCTACACGTAATAAATCGCCGGCGCAAACGATTTATATATCACCGGTGAAATATCTTCATTTCCGTGCGTGCATACATATATATGATAATATATAATATATAAGCCTTATATTATTATTATTTTTATATTAGATATTGCGTTACACGCGAGACCTGGCCAGAGCGCCCGCGCGCGTACGTGTGTGCGTGTGTGAGAGATAGTGTGCGCGTGCGCACGCGCGTAAATAATAAATTATGTATAGTATAATATATGTGGTATTATAGTGTTTTATATATGAAGAAAGAAAAAGAGAGAAAAGATATAGAAACCGAAAAAAAAAATATAATAATAGTAACAACGACAACAATAATAATAATATTATCAAGTGAGACGTTATACGTGCTCGTCGATATTTATACGTTATTTATTCAAATCCGGAAACGATGCGGTCCCGGGCGCGTTCGCTCACCTCGTCGCCGCCACCCGCACAACGTGCACACCGCCAAACGTCTTTTTTCATCAGAAAAGCTTTTCTTTCTACCTATATAGGTGCACAGCAGCCACCGCGCCACGCCGTATATAAATAATATATAATGATATAGGTGCTTTTACTGCTGCGATCGTATTCGATACGCGTCTCGCAACGACACGACGATTTACGACCAGCGCTTATACTTGCGCCGCGTTTGTAGTCATATTATTATTATTATTATGAGCTCCGCAACCGTCGCACGTGTACCTTGTATAATAATAATAATAATACGCGTTCGCCGTACATAGACACGATGGTGGTCGGCGGTGATACTTTCTTCCAACGCGTATATTATTATATCATTTCCATTATTATTATTATTATCATCAATATTATTACTACCGTAGAGAAAAGCTGATACTGCTGTAGTAGGTACGTGACGTCCGCGCTAAAAATTATGGTCACCACCGCGATAAATATCCGGAAAGGCCGTTCTCCTCAGGTGCTACTATTCCTGTATAAAATGAAAAGAGGGTGGGTACCTGCTCAACCTGTTTATGGTCCGTTTAGGCAGGACGAATATTATTTTAAGTAATAATAGTAATGAATCTATACACGTTATTATAATGATCGACTAATTCGAACGTCGAATTGTATAATGTATATCATTATGCAATGGACAATCTCTTCCCCATTTTTAAATGTTGCTAACACCACACTTAATTACAAATTAAATGTAAAATTATATTCAGCAACAGAAATGAAGAACCGATCGTCATTCGTCACCATTTAATATGTTTTAATTAGTCTGAAAATTTGATTAATACGACTAGATGATCGGTGTATGTGTACACTGTACAGGTATTGTGTATTTTCAATTCTTAAGTAACCGTTATAAAAGAGATACGATTAAAAACGAAGGATTATAGTTAATAACTACATCTATTTTTGTAATGTATAATTTTATAGCTAGTTAAGCATATCTTTAAAATAAATTATTGTAAAACAGTAGAGTGAAGTATTTAATATGTTGCTGTTTTGTCCATGAAAGTTTTTTTCTCAGCGAGAACCATGGCCAGAAATAATTTTGGAGAAATGGGCGGTTCTCGATTTCCATCATTATATGACAACGGGAAAAGACCGGAAGCTGAAAACAAAAATATTAACGATCGTCTTTAATATCGTTAAAATATATATACATCACTTGCATGTACAGCAGACACGCGCACACACTTACATTAAATACACATAGAATTGGAGTATATATGTAAGAACGAAATATGATGAACGAGCGCCGATAAATCGTACGGCACTGGGGCGTGTTGTCGCTATGTATATTATATATAGTATATTCCGTAGAAATACAAATGGATGGCACCAATAATATAATAATAATAATAATAATAGCGGCAGCCGAGACCATTGTTTGTCTGGACGGCGGATATACACGGTTCTATTTCATATTCGTATGACGATACATTGTCCGCCTCTCATGGTGCAGTGTCCCAGACGGGTTGTTTTCCTCGTCTGCGTGATACTGCTGCTGTAGTATGGCTTTCGGGGAAAGACGGAAATGGAAAATAATCTCTTGCACGCCGGTTCATTTGCTTCTCTACTGTTTTGTATTATACGCTGTATATACAAGCACAAGAATATATAATACATTTTTATATTAACCTCGAGAGACGCCTGTTTATATATACATATATAGAAGTAGATCTCTATTAATCTACGCCAAGAGCTATACCGTATAATTTATATATATATATATATACATAAATTTATAATAAAATGTAATGTTAAAAACTTTAGTAATATAATTAAGACAAATTTAATTTACTGTTTTTTTTTTTCGTTTCCCTCCGGCTAATGTTGTTATTTTTTTCATTTGGCCGACAAAAGGTATTTTGGTGTATATAATTAATCAGTGATTCAAAACGATTTTTTACTTAATACATTTCCTTGATTCGTGGTATTTTTTATTCTTTTCGTCCCCTTTATTTAACTGCAAAGGTACGCGTTTATAATATTAATAAATTATTTCTTTTTTTTTTTTCAACGTTCGTCACAAACAAACATCACACGATTTTACATTAACAATAATTAACATTTAATGATATTTTCTTTCACGACCAATGTGATTAAAAAAATTATATTTATAAACTTCGCTAAAAAGTTTTTATACTCTTTACGTTTAAACAAAATATACGACAGAATACTTACAAACGCTCAGCGTTCAAATTTCAAGTTTATATATTTCTAAATAATTATATTCCTTTGAGTAATTAAAATATACTTATAAAAACATAAATTGCACTATATAGTATACATATTACTGTTGCCATTGTAATGAAATGCTTAATCTCGACGGTTTTGCTAAATTGGTGTAAATGAAAAAATAAAACCAATACGACAATAATAACACAGTTTATATATACACACAGTAATCTCGTTCGGTCCAAGTAAAAGAATACAACGTTTGGCAAACCACATTATTATCGAGACGATCCTCTATGAATTCTTCGTTTTGCCCGGATCTCCCACCCTCTCATTCTCGCTGACTGGCTAGCTATAGTGCAGGCTGGCTGGTCATATCGAAGTAATGATGTAATATTTAACAGCAAATATACAGAGCGGTCCGATGAAATATAACAGATAAGGAGGGAAAAATAGCGCATATATATTATAGTCGTCTATAAATTTAATCTATAATATTCTGAGAAAAAGTCGGGGAAAAAAATAACGCTTGTGCGGGAAGACCACAGTGGAGGGAGACACAAACACGCACGCCCCCTCGTCGTAAATATATATATGTGTGTGTGTGTGTGTACACGAGGATAGGACGCGGTGCGCACTTACCATCGGTCGCCGGCGATAATTCATCCGGAAACGTCATTCCCACCCCCGCGTGTGCGTGTACACAAGAAAAATATTTCCAAGATGAATTTCCTCAGTCCGCAGCCATTGCCTCTGCAGTATACGGCACATTATATTATACAAGGTCCTCCTCCACCCGACCCCCGGCCACTCACTCTTTTCGTATATATAAGAACACGCGCACGCACACACATTCGCGCATACGTGCTGCCGGGAAATATTACAAAACTTTAATATGATATATCCCGCGCGTGTTATTTATCTCTCTGGGTTCTCGTATTCCACCCGTGCTGAAATTAAACTGGATTCCACCGGGGCCGTTTCCCGCCACCGTTCGCGATAGCGTGTGGGGTTTTTGGCAAGGAGGTGTATGGTGCGAGCGAGAAAACTTTTCTCGGCGGTGGTTTTAAAGAATTACGTTGGACGCGTGGTACAGTTTGTTGTCGGCTTAGACGAATATACATATATATATGTATGTATATGTATGTATGTATATACGGTACGGTAGGTATGCGATATATATGTATGCACTATGTATATATATGTACTATCTGTTGCTGAGATTTTACGATAATTGCTGCGAAGAAAACCGAAAAAGGGCTGCTGGTTACGGATGGTTGTTTAACCGGGGGAGAAAAGTTTGAACGATACAGAAACAATCTGGTGCGTGTACGGTTTTAACTCTCGAAATTCGAATTAATCTCCGTGCGGTCGAAACGTTCCGGCTGTATAACATATAAGTTATAAATTCATATTTCTCGGCATTTGCATGATGCCAACACTTTAGGATTAACGCCGAAACCAAACCTAGTTGGATAAAAAATGCACAAGGGTAAACTTTATGATTCCACACGTTTTTTACTCGCCTCTTATACATATGCAACACCATTCATGACGATATCACTACCTACAATAGTATATGACGTATAATTAATGTCTACATTTTATTACTTGAAAATATGTTGTGATAATTACACAATTTTTAAACTATAAAATTATTATTAATATTTATAAAACATAATATATATGTATACTGTTTGTGAGAAATAGCCATTTAGTATCTATTTAGGTGATATATTGAAGTTTAAAATATTATATTTTTTTAGTAATATGGTTTTTAATAGCTTTCTCTAAGACATCGGAAATTACGTATTGGTGAAAATTGACAACTCATAAAAGATTGGTTACCAAAAAAATTTTCCGCTCGGGACATATTATGTATCCTCCGTTTTACAAACACCACATATATTATAACTATACTATACTAATTTAGACTATATAAAATATACGTCGTGCTTTTGTTTTACATACATGTTGTGTATATATGTCGTAGGCATATAGTCCAATCAGGCATTTTATTAAATGCCTAGGCATATAGTCAAAGAATTTAATGTTTATGCAATTTCACTATTTGCCTATTCATTTAACTAAATGCCTATTTCATGCCAGGCAAATAATAAAAAAACATTTTGTATTATTTTAAAAATTTAAATATATTTTCTATCAGTTATTTATTGCTATATTATATATAAAAAAAGGTATGTATTATTTACTGATATGTAAAAAACGTAGGAAATAAAATAATAATAATAATAATAATAATGTAATAACAATATGAAATAATATGTTTAATTTCGTGTCCACTATTACTATTGTTTTAAAAATGAAATCATAAAAAATAAATAAATAAAAAAGTTATATTATAACTACAAGTTTTTGTTACCTATTACTTGTTGTCACACTACATACAATTTACGTAAACGTAATACACGTATTAAACTAAATTATTGTACAATTCAATCGCATGTTCTGTATATTTTTCCGTAACGTCATATGTATGTCGTTATAATCGATAAGATTATAATTTGTCCCTCGGTACTCAATATAGATAAGGTTCTCATACAACCTAGTACTTACGTTAATTTTCCAAGGTAAAAACCAATGGAACTTTTATTTTTATTTAATAAGAATATATAGTACTCACTACTTGTACTATACTGACTATAGGCTATACCAGTGGTTCTCAATCTTTTTAGAACCGCAACCCAATTTTTTTTCCAAAAATCTATCGCGACCCCCATAGTTTTAAATTTACAGAATCAAAAAAGTAATTTCAAAAAACAAATTTTTTTATTACTTATTTACTACTTTATAATAATAATAATTGTAATAATATACTTATAATAATAATTTTAATAATATACTTATAATAATAATATAATACTACTTCTCGCGACCCCAAAAAATTGACTCGCGACCCCCCAGGGAGTCGCGACCCACAGTTTGAGAAACGCTGGGCTATACAATATATTCGTACTATCATTTACGTCTATCACATCTAATTAGTTATTACTTGTAGGTATATATTTATGATTTCATTTTTAAAACAATACTAAATAATAATGAACACGAAATTAAACAAATTGTTTCATATACCTACGTATTTTTTATATCAATAAATAATACATACCTTTTTTATATATAAAATAGCAATAAATAACTGATAGAAAATATATTTAAATTTTTAAAATAATACAAAATGTTTTTTTATTATTTGCCTGGCATGAAATAGGCATTTAACTAAATGTATAGGCAGATAGTGAAATTGCATAAACATTAAATTCTTTGACTATATGCCTACAACATATACATGTGCCTATACACTGTCTATTCGTCGCGGGGCATACTGTAAAATAATTTATCGTCGAGAGTATTTCAATATTATTTTATACTCGAATAATGATACAATATTTACGTGTACGATAAAAATGTCAAACAACATTTTCGGTACGTATATTGGTATACATACAAGTCGTCAAAGCCAGCGTGCTACGCGGTCGGTATATGTATAATGGGGTACGCGTGCGGGCGTAGGTGTCGTTAACTGTTATTACACAATGGTCGCGGTAATGGTCCTGTTAACTGGTAACAAGATAATTTGAACGTCATGCTCGCTATAATTTATTGACGTTTAAACTGTTTTAAGCTCGTCCGCTGTTTGTTCTATATACACATGCAACCACACCACACAGTAATATAGTTTCGAAGAGCAATAAACTTTTCTCAACTCGATCACATATTATTATTACTATAAATAAATTTTATTAAAAATATCAGTAGTAAGCGTTTATTATGTTATAGTTTATATAACTTATAATACATTTATACGTAACTGAATGAAAAAGAAAAAAACAGACATGGAATAATAATATATTATACTAGGTATGACTGAATTTCAGACATTCGTCCTGCAATTGTAGCAGAACCTCGAATTATGTCCTGTGGTAATACATTTATAGTGCAATAATCATATTTATTATAACGTAGTAAGGTATATCTGTAATCGAATGTATTTGAGAATCGACCAGATCCCCCCCCCTCATTATGATCGGCATATTTCATTATGAAAATACAACCGCACTCATCGAGAATACGGAACGTTTGAGTAATAAAATATTACACACGCGTCACGAGCTTAGAAAACAATGAACTTTTGGATATTAGCCTATCAAATATCTACAGAATCGAGTAAATTTTTCCACCAGAGTTATTAATATAGCGTCGACCATATAGGTACTACTATACAATATAATATTAATTATCAATTATTGTTATAATGGGATCAATATAAGTACATTGTGAATATATATATATATATTATATTATATATATAATATAATGTGTTGACCATGTTGTACATATATTGTAGTAGAATCGAGAATGATTCTAACACAATCATGAACATAACGAAAACAAATTAAGAATTATATTCAAAGAGACTATTAACATGAAAAATTAACCAAAAACTATTTAAAATTCAAATAATTTAATATGTACCTAAAAAAATAATCATAAAATATCACATTCAAAATTAATAACCCATACCATCATTTTATTAACAATATACCAGCCTTGCCATCAACGTACAATATCTACCGTCAATTAAAATTAATTGGCCCAAAAATATATTTAAAAAAAAAAATAGGCAAGTAATAAACTAGTTATTCTGAGATGCTGTCATTGAATAGTTTTTCTTCCGCAGTGTATTTTATCATTTTCATGTTTCATGTGTAATTCATTAAGGTTATAACTTATTCTTATTTTTATATTTAATGTATAAACAATTAATTGGAAAAATAAATCAGTTATCTTTGCGGAAAAACCATTAAGACTTTATTCAAAATAGAGATTTAATTTTTATAAAAAAAAAAAACAATGTGTATTTTTTTTATCCCAATAAATTTGTTGAATTACTTTTGCTTATCCGAACAAGACAATAATCCAACAAAGTGTTAAAAACCAAGCATCAAAAAGAGAGTGATTTTAAGTTATAAAGTTATACTTTTTAATTAAAAGTATTTTATGAATCGGTTGTATTCTATGGATACTTCAAATTTTTTTCAAAATTCACTTTTGCGTATTGATTTACATAGTAATTACATAAATTATCCTGAATCAGTCGGAGACGATTTACACGTAAAATGCAAGTTGACAAGTTGAAATATTTAAAGTGTTAATGAACGACAATTTTATTATTAATAAGATAAGTTGTAGGTACGTTAATTTAATATTTAATACATTATTATACTACCGGTATACCTTTATTAATAATAATACTGATTCCCGGATCGCATCGTCGTTAAAATAATACGCGTAATATTTTGTAAGTTTTTCACTTGAGTGAATGTGTATTGTGTTGGCGGGCCGCCGACGGGCTTACTTTATGC
Source organism: Melanaphis sacchari (assembly GCF_002803265.2). Classification (NCBI taxonomy): domain Eukaryota; kingdom Metazoa; phylum Arthropoda; class Insecta; order Hemiptera; family Aphididae; genus Melanaphis; species Melanaphis sacchari. Next base: position 4,191,302 of record NW_020270366.1, on the reverse strand, counting down.
AAATGGCACACATTCGCATTGTGATCGGCCGCCGTGTTAATATCCTGAGTTTTTCTCTAAGTGCCTACGTGTAGTATTCGCATATGTATTGTGTGTTGTATTATATTAATATATTGTGTCCTCCCGTGTATACGCACTGTACCCATATAATATTATGTATATTATTATAAATGCGTATTACTATAATATTATCGTGTACGGGACCAAGGTATAGGAAACCGTTGTGTACGCGAAAAGCCGGCGGCTGACGGTGAAAGAGTGAAAAAAACGTTTTAATCCAACGCTGCCGCCGCTGCCGTGTACCTACTTTGCCGACTATACGACATAAAGGTGTTCGTTTGTTTGGTCGGTTATTTATTTATTTTGTTGTTGTTTCTGTTTTAACAGAATTCGTTTACAATGAAAACGGAAAGACAAAATATTACTATAATATTATTGTATATGTTTGTACCTACGAAATAGCGTCAGTGTATGCCGAGCGCAACCGGCGTAAAGACGCCTAAGCCCTTACGCTTTGTTTTCGAAAAATATTCAAATGTAAACGTTGTTTTTACGCAGTTTGAAAATAACGTAGGTCTGGCGTATACCTACGAACATGCTTGATGGTGATATTGTATGTATGATGGTGTTTAGGTACACACACACACAAACATTATAGCGCTCTTTCCCACGAATAGCAACGAAATAATAATGATGATGATGATTATATATACTCGTAATAATTATAGTAACTAATAAAAAGTAACGAATGTATATACTAATGATATATCAACACGTCACTAAAACGCACGTGATATTTCAGTAAAATTTATGGCCCAATATCGTTGGCGAAAGACTACGCGCGTTCTCCGAACGAAGGGGTTTATATTCACTTTATTAAACTAAATATATTACAGTCGAAATATCAAACTGAAATTACAATATTAGTTTTAATAAGACGAGTTGTGATTTACTGTAATTCTAAAATGTACCCGAGTTTTTAATTGCAATTGTAATTCATTCAAGCTTAATGTTTATTTTTAACGTTTACAACTTTTTTTTTGAATATATATTTTAAAACGACTTGTAGCGCTACTGCTCGAGTCTATTTTCATAGTCAGCATAGTATGTTCAACAAAAAATTAAAAGATTTTGAACATTTTAAACACAAAATTATTCAAATTAATTAAAATGAAAATCAATATTCACTATAATATAATATGCGCAATTATTATTATTATTTTATTGCAATATTACATTAACATTAATTTACATTAAAGTATAGAAATATAAAAAAATCATGTGAATATGCGATACTTAATATATTGGCATATATATTTAAACAATTTTATGTTATTAACTTATGTATTATATTGTATATTTTATTCATAATATTACATAATGGATCAATGTTAAATTAATTCAATAATTGTACGACTGTTACATATTTTATCAAACCTGTTCAATTTTAAAATGTATTTTTTAGTTTTTTAAACATAAAGACAAATTATATAATTACAATATGTAAGGTAAACTATTTTAAAAATTACAAACATTTTGTATATTGTATAATATGACATTTTTAACACTTATAATAATACGTATTTTAATTTTAGAAGTAAAAAACAAACAAATTGTATTTTCTAAATATATATTTTTTAATTTTTATACATATTTATGTAAAAAAATGTAAAAGTTTTATCAAAAATATTTCAAAATAATATGATTTTAAAATATAGTATTTTACTTTTTTCTTAATATTTATATTTTAAATCAAAAAATATTAGTATATTGAAAATATTTTCAATCCATTCTAATAATAGGAGTATTTTTTATAAATTTAGTGTGAACAATTATTTTAATTTTTAAATTTACTAGAAGAAAATACTACGCATTATAAATAATAGTATTATAAATTATTATAATATAATATAGTTTAGATTAAAATTAAATTGTCATTTTATTATGGATTCATCAATAAATATACACGTTATATTAATGCCCATAGTTATAATGAACAATTTTTTGCTGGTGCACATTAATTTATAATTTGCGTATAATATATTAGTATATACGTAGTTGTATTTAATAGCAGCGAAGTGGTATTAAAAATTCGATTAAAAAAAAATAATAAAAACAGCGATGTATTTTGTTCGGGAGACGTTGGTATAGGCTTTATGGGAACTTATTTATGCTTGTGCGTTCTATAATATTTATATGTATAGTGAAGTGCGTATATAGCACCGACGAATGCAGTGGCGAGGGTGAAGGAAATAAATTAAAGTTTGTGCAACGTTTTTGGGTAACACGTTCGACCATTAATAACTTTAAGGTCGGTACATTTTTCATCGGCCAGCTATAATGTGTATAATATATATATATATATATATAATTATATATATATACACACATTTTGGACGGGGTTAAAAATTCCGTAGAGTACAATAATACATCAGGCAACAAGGCAGTGCGGTGGTCGGTGTGTAATTTATGCTGTTGAAAAGTTTAAAATTAGTTAGGACCAGGCGCAACGAAAGAAAGAAAGAAAGAAAGAAAGAAAGAAAGAAAGAAAGAAAGAAAGAGCAAGCATAGAGGATATGAGATCACAAGAGAGTGAGAGCAGGAACAAGAGTTCATCTCAGTTTTACGCGCGTAACTAAATTTTACCTGGTAATATTATTATGCTAAGGCGGAGCAGTGAACGAGATTATATATATTATATAAGAACGTAGTGAGAGAGAATATTGGTGTAAACTTTGGGTTTATTGAGGAACTTTCAAAGACCCCAGGTTTGGGTGAGAGAGGAAAACAAACTTTGTACAAAAGCAAACTCTTAGTGGCGGGCGGGAAAGGTTGGTATCGAAAGGGTATTTTTCTTTGAAAATAATAATAGGACCAGGATAGCCGTCGAGATGAAAACTACTTTAATAAACACAACTTTGCTCCGATCACACGAGAATAAATCATTAATGGCGTTCATTTTTTTTGTTTGTTCCAGGTGAGTAATATCTAAAAAACAACGCACGTTATACAATGCCGTTTTAATACATATTTATATATGTATTTACCTAAGTGATTAAATTGTAAGTGTATTGTTGTTTATTAATAATAATTATTATTATTATTGTTATTAAATGTATTTATATTTATTAACAAGTCCTTTTTTTTAAATGACAGAGAAATATATCTTTACATTTGTTTATTTTATTTTTTAATTATTTCCCTCTTTAAATGCATTTTTATTGCAAAAAATTTGAACGTAATTTCAATACAAATCGATTAAAGCTTTCGAAAACGATACGTTGTTGATGTTATATTAAAAACAATATACTATAAAGTACCTACATTATCGCTAATCTATAAAGTACCTATGTATATAAATATATGGATATATAAAACCCTTATTACAAAAATGTATACTTACGTAGGTAGATTGTATGTCAATCCTCAGTTGTTCATAAAAAAACTGATAGGTAGTTAATTGGTGAAATTATAAAATATTTTTTTATTTTATTTTACATAAAAATGTATAAAATGCTTTATTATTTGAGTTTTCACATCTTAAGTGCTTTTATTATTACATTTAATGTAAAAAATCCGAACCCTACTTTTACGTTATGATACGCGATATTTTAATAGCATCACTTATGTTTTACATTTAAAAATTAATATGCAGTTATAAGCATAAAGCATTAGTAAATTATTATTAACTGAATAGTTTTAAGTTATAAATATAATTTATAATCATTCCCTCGATAGAAATAGTAAAACTAAAACAAAAATATCAACTATTATAATTTTTAGCCGTGATCTAAAATATAGTTTTATCAATATTTATAAGAACTAAAAAGGTATTTTAATATGTATTATGTTTTTTAATATTGGATCTACAGAAATAATACAGTAAAATATTAATGTATTAGATAAACTTTATTTATTTACTTTCGTTTATATTTTTTTTCTTCTTAGATTTAAACTTAAAAATAAAATAGATAACCATAAAATACTCATTTAATATATAGTACTCTATGCCGAGATTGGAATAATATAAATTAAATAAATTTGAGGCAAAAAAAAAAAAAATTACCAATTCAAATACATGCATTTTTATTTGCATATATCTATAATTTATTTAAATCATTGATTCTTTATAGGAAGCAATGTTAAAATTTGTAACTAATATACAACTTTTTAAATATAACTGATAATATACATTAAAATGCATTATAGATGTTTTTGTAAAAATTCAATGTATATTTTTAAATAAAATTCAAAAATTAAAAAATATAATATATTTTACATATTTTGGTTATAAATATCTATTAACCGACGATGGTCTGTACTATATTATAACACTATGTATTATGTATACATGTTATTATAAATGTATAGTATATATTATGGCTATGAATATTGTTTACCTTAGGTTTTAATTTAGTATAGAATCGATGAACTCAATAACTCGTTTTTAACACCTACCATTTATACAATGTAAAGGGCGCACCTGGTAATTATTTATGATAAATTTGGTATCAAAAATAATTTACTCCTTATATTAACGTTAAAATTTATGGTTACTGTTGATAATGCACTAGCCGTAAATATTTAATAAAAAAAAAATATTTACTGATAGCAAACATTTTCTATATTATGCGTTATAAACTTAACCTAATGGTCCTGACATCAACACGTTATCTATCAAATTTTATCCAGTTAATTCTTTACACAAAATTATGTTTATTTTCGTTGACGATTCCGAGTATTACTAAAAATATATTTCACCGAATATTGTTCAGTTTAGATTCCGAATAATCACAGTTTTTCAAAATAAAAATAATTATGCAGAGCTCAATTTTATTTTAAAATACAAGACCTTGTGCACAAACGCAATTCAATGAAGTTCCATAGCTAAACACTTTTAATAGTATAACGAAATAATTTTAAGATTCGTTCATATGTATTGCAAATAATAATATGCATCAATAAAAATGATAAAAAAGTTCGTGTTTAAAAATTACTATCATGATTTGAAAACCAATTTAATTACCAATAACGATATTAAATAGGTCTAAAGATCATTAGATACACAAGCCCAAGAATAAAACGATAAAATTTTGAAATTAAAACTAAATTCAAATACCACGATCTCGCAATATCAAAGTGTTAAATATCGAATCGTAGTTATGGTACACGCTAGTGTTCTATACACATAACACATAAGCGTAGTTAGTTTGTTAAGTAATATTAATATTATATCGCAGTGATTATTTTTTTACTGTTCTCGTTACCACATGAACTAGCTATATTTTGCGACCAATAGATAACGCGAACTGCGGAGTTATCGACGCAGTTCAGCGCCTATAAACCTATAAACGAATCGCAGGAAATAGGGTTACGGAAACTAGATTTTTTTTCGTTGGTCAAATAATACAAATCGCTCGCGGTCAGTTAAACAATAACTGTGTATACTGTTTTAGCAGTTGCAGTAGGTCATTCGGTTTTAGCAAAAATCGAAACTATGCTGCGAAAATTCACCTAAACATACAATAATATAATATTATTTTACGTGCTTACTCGTATACATTATAGATTGGGGTAGAAAAAATAAAAGCATGACTGCGGGATTCGTCCACACGATGCGATTTTACGTTATGAGGGCGAAACACATAGATGCCACTAGATGGGGATAATATGTATAAATAGATACCTGCCTAGCAACAGCAGCGCGAGCGCAAAACAAATTTTAAACAAATATTTTCTTTTGCCTTTACGCCTTTGTATATGTTTATTTTACTCGGTGATTTATCGCGCCGGCAAAAAAACACTCTCTCACACATACACACTCACACTCGCACAAACAGATACACCATCGGGATTTGCACCCGAGCACGTCGCGCCCCGTTGTTATATTTGTGCGGAGTGCACTCCCTTTTTTCAGTTTCCCCGCCACCGTCGTCTAGCCATAAGCCCACGAGTGGAGGGGGTGTACGACGAGCTCGCGTTTGCTTCTCCGGCACAGAGATAAGTATTACTGCCGCTGCCGCCGCCACTACTGCTGTTATACTACACGGCAGAAGACAGATAACGCGAGGGGACACGGTATCGCTGATGGGTGGTGGTATACGGGGAGGGGGTGGCGAAAAAAGCGCCGGTGCGCGCAGAACGAATTTATCGGTTCGCTGGTCCCGTAATACGGTATTCCCGTACAAATGTCAGGGACATAAATTTAAAAAAAAAAAGGATGGGAAAAAAATGAGAAAAAGAAAGGACGGCGACGGCGGTCGGTGCGTTACGTGCGCGGGGCCCCCGGACGAGGGCTAGGCCGTGGACGCGAAAAATGTATGTGCCGCGCGTGGCACGCAGAACACGTGGCTTCATGAATATGCTGCTCGGGTATTTTTATTTTTGTTTAAATATGGCTTGAAAATGAAGAATGGACGTTTAAAAACTAAATTGCGGGAATACCTTTTTACATAAATTATACGTAGGTCTGCAGTGCGCCGCACCGCCTGGACCAAGCACTGGCTACTGTAGGGTCGCAATAAAAAATGAAATAAAAACAGGTGGAACTCATTCATTTTTCGAATTTCTCTACAAATGAGTCGTGTTGTTTTTTTTTTTTTTTTAATTAGTTTATAACTGAAAGTGGATGAACACGACGGCGGTGGTAAATGTTTTTTGAGTTATCAATTGCCTTTGTCGCGTGAGAAGGCCAGCTACTGCAGTCTGCGGTTTGCCAGCTAAGTAATGTATACAAAATATTATAACTCGCTATAGATAAAACATATTGATTTTCCATAAAATGATATTGCGTGAATATACTTCTTCGATGTGGTACAATATTGTGAATCCATTGTGGTTTCTTGCTTAAATATTAACCTTAAATAGGTAAACAATGTTTATTTGTTGAATACGAATAAAAATTGTTTTGTGAATATATAGTATTATCACATTCATCGCGTTTATTTCGATTTGCGATTAACAATGTATAGTAAGCGAGTATATTGTCTGTACGAGACGTATCGCGGAAGGATATAATAATAACAGTAATAATATGGCATATATACGTGCCGTCGGATATAGGTCGGAAACTCGGAAGCGGATGGAATGCTATGTATACGTGCCATACACCGAGTCGGTTGTGCAAAAATAATATTATTTAAATCATGCACGTCGTATTATATACACATTCATATATATATATATATATTTATGTTTTGCTTGCGCTCGTCGTTGAATCTGTGTGTAATAATAAAACGAAAAATAAAGAAAGGATAAAATATGAAAAACGGCGGCGGCGTTGCCTCCAGGCCGTATGCATCGTCAGCTCGGACGGCAACAAATCTCGTTGGCCCCACCCCATAGCTATACGGCAACAGCAGCAGTTATATACGCGCGCACCACCAGTAGTGACTGGGTCGCATCTGTATGGAAAGCTCGGGGAAAATTAGACGGTGCCGGCGGCGAAGATTCACGGCTTATGTATACACACACACACACACACATACATACATACATACATACATTATATATATATTATATATATATATGTGTGTGTGTGTGTGTGTGTGTGTGTGTGTGTATACTGTATATATAAAAGGGCAATAAAGAAAAACAACAGCGTCGGTGGCGGTGTAGAAGGCGAGGGAAGAATTATTATACAAAAATAACAGATGTGAATTATTACATATTAATCTGGGCGCTGGACCGTTTTTGTTTTATGCTTGAACCCTCTCACCCGCGCGCTACCACCGACGCCGCTGCCATCGATTCTCTGTGCGTGCTTTATAGCACGCTGCAGCAGCGCGACTACGGTGACGACGATGCGAAGAAGAGGCGGCGGCGGAGTTTTCAAAACTGAATTTGTAATAACGTTAATTATTAGTTTGCGGCCTTATACAAACACACGCATATAATATATGTATACGCATTTTCGAGCCGTTAGGGCGTCGGGTACAAAAATGTAAGTGTAGGTGCGTAACATCCGCAACATCGACGAGGACGACAACGGAGCGACGATGACGCCCCGAGCACGATGTCGGCAACAGCGGCGCAGCAAATTCAAATGTACCTATATATGAATTGAATACTGCAAGAAGACTCTATGTATGTACAGAGCGATTTTGCGCGTTTATATTTTAATATAATATATATGCATATACATCACTGCTGCCGTCGACGCCATATTAGCCTTCGCGTCGAGCTTTACCCCCGGTCCGCACCGGAAAATCCTCATACCCATTCCCCTGTAGACGCATGTGTTTTCCGTATACATAGATTATACGCGGTTATGCTTTTTTTTCGCTCAACTTCAAAAGCCTCCACCCCTCATTCGTATCGCGACCATTGAGAGACATGCTCGCGTGGACCGCGGTGCGGGATGACTCTGCTGTGCGTCTCTGGGGAAATTTATACGCACGGCGTCGCGTGGCTTGCGTAAAGCGACCGAAAGCCTCGCGATTTTGTCGTCCGCCATCGTCATTCACTCGGTCGCCGTAAAACAAACACACCACAAAATTACGGCAGACGCGACCCAACAAGCGTCCGACATTAATAATATTGTAGCGGTTGTATGTTGAACGCGTTGTTCACCTGCAGTATTCACGGATAACGTGTTGACGCTAAACCTCTAAAGAATTTATTATAGACGCGTTCTCCGATTTTTTTATACACTAAACATGGAGTTTTCAAACCAATATTAATATTTGTGAATCCTCGGATGTTTGCTAGGCCCACAATCGAGTACGGTGCATAAATTCGATTGAACGCTAAACAAATTTTAAATGTTACTGCATTGTAACTACGTATGTAATAACATGTTATGCGTACAACTGCAAGAAAAATGTATTTTAATATCGGTACCGGTATATAAAACATTAAAGGCGCGTTTAGTAAATCGTAAAGTCCGGTACACCAAACCACGAAACAAGTCCTTTAGGGTTTAGGGTGTAATCGATATTACAGTAAATGTTAACATAACTACGTTGTTTACTAAATGCGTATACAATATAGAATATTGGAGAGGAATATTATTGCGGAACTATAATCTATTACGAAACCTAATCGAATTTCGCGTAAAAATAGTTTTGAACGCAATAGATGTTACAAACATCACGCGGGATGCGGAGTCTTATCATCACGTCATATGTCGTACATAATAATATCATACCAATAATATATGCCCATAATCGATGTGCTCAATATCTTGTTGTCGTCGACTACATGTATTTGAGGTGGAGTATCGTCGCGAAACGCAAAAACCAGCAAGAACGGGAGAAAAAAATCTTTTTCCATTGTGCGCGCGTGCTCTATCGAAACAGAAACGTATGAATTATTACACATTCGCATACATTATGCGGTTCCAAACGACGAGTGCTGTATAATAGGAATCTCTCTCTACTCCGTTCATTGTTCGCGTTGAATTTAAACCTGTTTACACGGTTCGCTAATCGAGTCAAATAAATATTACACATAGATGAACACTTTAGATACACATATTATTATACTACATATATATATATTATATTGTGTGTATTTATGTGTATATAATTTAATACATAGGTACATTGTACATGTTATACCTACGCGCGCTGTTTGCGAGAAAGAATCGCTGTGAGGAAGGCTGCTGTAGATAAAACCGTTCATTCATATGTAGGTACTCGAAACGGAACGACGCGACGATAACGCGAAACACACTCGATAAGACGGGCCTCGAACTGCCTTAATGGACCGTTTATGAAGAAGTGTATGACTCTCTTCGATTTAAAAAATAATAATACAAGAAAAAAAATAAAAAAAATATGCTTTACAAAACACATATGTAATAACGCCCCGTCAATATCGCTTAAGTGTAATAAAATAAATGTCGTTTTCATTGTTGTTCACTACCAGAATGAAACGAAACCGTTCATTGAACATCGCCGTAACGCGTTAAATTTTATTAATTTTATGCGAAACGTTATGCCTTTTACATTACGATTGTATAATGAAATATACACATTACGCATTACATTACGTAATTCAATAAACATATTATATGGTCATATCGTATTGATTATTATAAACACATTTACAATCGATTATAATACGGCATCTAAAGGTATTATGGACACGTCAAACACATTCATTTTAATAATTTTCAAACGTAATATACGGGAATAATAGTGCCTTTACATTATACAATTTCATCATCATAAATAATATAATATATCTCATCGTTGTATTAATTTAATAAGTAAACCTATAATAATGAGTTGTTATCGTAATACCAAGTAATAGATTTATAACGTATACCTTTATAATATCTGTCTAATGCCTACTATAATCAATGTATACTTTGAAATTACTTTAATCAATTACCTATTCTATTATTTTTCGATGACTTTCGAGTATTATTCGTATTATTTTAATATTATATTACTTATTCGTGGATAAAGTTTATTTTCAAAGTATGATGCATAATAATATATCATAAAGTTGTAATTATATCCGTATTTGTTTTTTAAGCAATAATAATAGTAACTGCCATGTATAAACATAAAGATCAGCAAAAATCAGGCATTAAAATAAAAACATTAGTAATTATCACGGTTTAATATTCTTTAGCAAAAAAAAAAAAAACTTTTGCGCATAAAATATAATAATTATCAGTGTAATAGCTTGTATACGTGCAGTATGAACATAATTAAATATTTATCATAACGAATTAATATAAATAATTAAATAAAACCTACGTTAATTCTTTGTATTGGGCAATCGTCCAACGCTTCTGAATAATTTGTATACGCTTATATATATATTTTTTTTTATCCACACTGGATGTTCACTTATTTGAATAACACGCACATTTATTAGTTAGCTTACCTATTTTATTCACCAGCTTAAAATAAATCGCAAATTACTCTTATCGTACGTATATATTTACTGCATCTGAATCAAATGTATCAATATTGTTGATGATTAATCGTTTTCTGGAGGAAGCAGCTTAATTTTAATATCGATTTCGCGAGATAGCGAGTTTCACAGGTTTGTTTGAACGTTGATTTCATATTATTTCCGTGTATATCATGGCTTCAGATTTAAAGTACATTAATAATATTTTACCTACTGCTATCAGTTTGTCGATTCGTTTAAAATGCAAAAACATACATTTTACACGCGTTATTAATTATCTTGATCAACATAATATTATAAATGTCTTTCGTTTTAACCGCCGTGCTTACATTTTACTCGTTTTTAATCGACGTCGTGAAACATGTACATTGTACACTGTACACACACACACACACCCACATACAAACACATAATTATATAGGTGTATTAGTATGCATATTATACGATATAATGTTTTTCGATTCATATTACGAGACGGTAACTATATCGTTTATCGGGGGTGTATACGAGTGCGTAGGGCCTCCGCTGTAGCTATCGTAATTGTTTCGGTGTTTTAAACAGCCGGTTCACACGTTAATGGAAATTAGGCGATACATAGACGGCGGTGTGTGATGTGCGTGACTGATAAGTATACCTATATACTTACTAAGAGCGACGTTTGATGTTCGTCCGGCCACGGATTGCGACATAAAATACAACAATCATCGAAATCCGTCGTTCATAATATTTTTATTAGAGAATTGAGATTTTATGGAAATGTTGACCGATAGAATTCAAGTACATTGTCGATTCGATTTTTACATAGTAAGTATACCTATACTTACAACGTAACCATGCATTATATATACTATTATATAGGTATATATATTTATATATACGTATACGTATTATGTACAAATTTCATTATGAACGTGCATTTCATGCCATACTTGATAACTTATAAGTTATAATATATTATAAACTTTGACCCGGCGTATCAACGCATTATATATATATGTATGTCTATGTGTGTGTGTGTGCATTAGTTTATATAATACATAATCCCATAAATTACGGTTTTTGATTTGAATATTTATTTATGTGCGTGTCGTAGCCAAAGCTCATGACTTATGAACGTACGTCGGATATACAACAATATTATGTAGATTATATAGCGTAAAATATTAACATTCAACATTAATAATATTTATATGTTATTATTTTAAATCATTCAAACAGCGCGTTGTACGCGTTATGCATGTTTTTAATTCAAATTATATAATTTAATAATGCGTTGTTGACGAATGATATCGGTTGATTAATATGATGTTCATTTCGTGTCATTCAATTTTATAGTTATCCGAGCCACGCTCCAAAAACTTTAGTTAAACTTCCAAAATATTTAGATTTAGATAAATAAAAATCAAAAATAAAATTTTAGACCTCCATGGAATAATAAACATTTATAGTTAAAAGTTGAACATATATACATGAACTAATTCGAATCTAATAATCGATAAGTTATTGTGACAAAAATAATTTTGTTATGCTTCCCAATTGCAATATTGTTAATGAAGGTTTAATAATAATTAGTCTTCTCGTATCGTCATAATATTGAATATATCATGATATAATATTACAAATTGAGGGACAAGAGTATTATACTAAATGTTTACGAAATATCGTGACAAGACGTGCGATAAAAATCACTTTCTTACATATTTTGTGAATGTGTCTAGTGTATACCTTTATGTATATATAGTCAATAAATATAAAAATAATTCGAGAAATAACTACATGGATAAATCATACGCAATCATGATGATGTAATAAATAATATTTCGATGCAATGACAATCTACATTTTATGACAATATAATAATAAAATACAAGTATATACGTTTAATGCCTATGAAGAATTTCGAAGTAATGTCGTTTTCTGGTTACTGGTTTTCACGTATTTGCAGCACAAGAACTTGCCGAATAATATAAATATATTGCAATGAGTGTCATATTTTTAAATGAATAATATTAAAATTCTGTCTCTATTGCAGATAGCATATTCGTATCCTATTTTATTAAAATAATTTTAAAATACTTGTTCGATTATCATGTAATACTTCCGACAAGAAAATAAAGCGCCGAATAGATACCTATTTTTTATAACACGTTCACCCTGTTAAAAACAATTCGTTAAGTCACAAAGACGTTTATAGGCGTCTATCTCTCGCCCCTCTGACGTTTTTATAAAGTGCAATAAGAATAATTACTATAGTTATTAAGTATTGTCTCGAAATTAGTGCCTTACAAAGAGAGGGGGTGGAATCAAAATTGGGGTGAACGTTTTTCGCCAACTTAATAATAATAATAATAATATACATATATACTCTTTAACGTGTAATTTACAACGACCGCAAATAGCGGTGGTTCGTTTGGAAGACGATGTAAAGGGGGAATAGGAACTATATTATATAATTACATAATATATATATATATATATGTACGAAACGACGTGAGAAAACGTATCTTAATTTATTTTTAATGAATGTATATTTTATTATAATGAAGTTCATTGATGTAGTTATGTCCCGTGCGGAAAATGAATAGATTTAAAAATATACAAGTGGTTATATGTACCTAATGAATAATACATTGAAACAAATTCAAGACGTTATCAAAAGCTTAGTAAATAAACATTTCCTATAAAATAAAATAAAAAACAATGTAGAATGAACACAAAATAATTGATAAAACTTACAAAACAAGTATAGTACAATCAATTACATATCATCATATATATATATATAATATATATATAATGCATTTATGCGTATATCATGTAATACGAGAAAACTTTTTTTTGTGTATGCCACCGGGTAAAGCATTAAAGCATGGTCAGTGCTTGAGAGAGGGTCAGCGTGGAGCGAATAAATAAAAAGTTTACTTCAGTTATCTACGCGAGTATATATACTTATATACAGCTATACGTTATACGATATATGTGCGTGTAGTTTTTGCCAGTATTTTTTATCACTATCAAAACGATGACGCCAATGAAAATCGAGTAAGCCGTGTAAGGTCTTTAGGCACACTTGTTTCGGTATAAATTTATATTCGTATATATTGTGTATCACATAATATGATAACGCGTATATATATACGGATACCATTATTTTCATTAAATCTCCACCAAACTCGTTCATTGCGTATTATTATTATATTATTATATAATATATACGGCAGCGTTGCGATGAAATAGTATTTTGAATTATTCATCTCGGACCCCGCACACGTTTTGGGCTCCATGCGTTCGAGACGAAACAGTCGTTTTGGGGAGGGGGTCGGCAGAGAGGCGTGAGCCGTCGACTAGTCGGCGGGCGGCGGCGGCGGGCTGATAAACCGCTTTTATTGCCGCTTCACACAATATCGGATGGAAGATCCGATAATGTTGGATACGTCCTGTATAAATCATCGTTGTTCCGGCGTATATATATATATATATATATGTATACAGAACCGCTGCGTGCGCGCGCTCCCGGAATTCGTAAGTTTATGAGGACATTTGAAAAGCGTTCGAAAAGCGTTTAAAAAAAAGGTCTTCTAAAGACGCAAAGATGCGAACGCACGCCCTCACCCTGTTCAAAAGACAGGATAACCCCCTCGTGTATATATCGTTTTTATTACGTTTTCCCCAAGCCGACGACCGGTGTATATAATAAATAATATATATGTATAGGTAATATATAATATTATTTACGCAGCGAGTTCGATGTAATTTTCGGCTCTTGTTCTACTCTCTGCACACAGCGCATAATCGGATATTTATTATATTGCATATATATTTCGTGTCGAATTTCCGTGAATCATTTAAATACCACCCCGACGGCGGTGTATTTCATATTACACGTGCATGCGGTACGCCGCATAGACATCAGATGCCACCATCGCAACGTCAATGTGAAGAACATAATACGTAAATCGTATACTATACATAGTATGATATATTGTTTATATTATAATATTATGATGTTGTTTTTTTCTACGCAGCTCGTGAAACAGCTATAAGTGTATTATTTTAATCACACGCAATAATACATAAACGTATAGGTGTTACCTCAATTCCATCCACATCGTTGGTGCTATTATTATAATTGTATTATAAATCATAGTGACACAAAGATTCGATGATTATTGTTGTAATTATAAACAGATCATAGTTGACTCAAAACTCCACTTGGCTTAAAATATACCTACACGATGTTTGTTTTATAATGACTGTATACTGTATAGTAGTATAAAGTATACATAATTTATTCTCGTTAAAATTTTAGATTCTACATAGCGTATACTTACCGATTAATTTGATGGTTTTACAATAATTTATTGATTTGCATTTTTATTTTTGTTTGCATATAGGCTCTTTTTATGTTTTAAAAAAAATTCTTCAATATTTAATACAGAACGTTTAATATGGTATCAAATTAAATACATTTATGTTAAATGTATAAATATTAAAAACGCATTGTTTGCATGTATTGAATTACAATTAAAAATAAATAATTAAAAAACTTCACCGAATATTTATATATTATATTAGCATATTGTAGACATTTTTTAAAAAAACTATCTTTTTTTGAGTTACCAAAAGTTAACTATTATCAATAGTCAATAAGTATTTGAAAATTTTAATTTTTAATTTTTATATTTTAATATATGTTGTAGTGTGTTTTTTTCATGGAAAAAAACCTTAAAAAATAAATACAAAGTTCAATTTTTGTTTTAACAACGATTTAAAAATATTGATATTTGAAAAGGTGTAATTTTGTTGAAATAGAAACTTTCCACCGATACATATATATATATATATATATATATATATATATAATGATATATTGATCTTGAATGAAATGTTTAAAGTATTTATACTTTTTTAAAGCTAGTTATCTAAAATAATACAAAATTATTAAGCTATTATAGCCGCCGACTTCTATTGACATGATTAAGTTCTATGAATATTGACTTATAAGGTAATAAAAATAAAAATAGTTTATGATATTTTATAAAAATAATTATTAGATTTATAATATATGTAATATTTTGAGAAAAATTTGTTCATCATATCATATTAATAACGGTAATATAAATACGTTTTTTAGAAATAAAGAATTTTTTTTTTGTATTCAATTGGATTAAAATTTAATACATTTATTACGATAATCAGGCTCACTTGAAATCTACTATGGTATGTTTTCTGATATTTTTATTAATCAAATTTACCAAAATAAAGTAACGCTTTGATATTACAATAAAAATCTACGTATTTATCATTAATGTTTCGTACTAAATAAAACTCTAATTTTTACAACTAATAAATATTTCAAAACAATAATTATCAAAATATATACTTACACTTTTAATCATTATTATAGCCGATAAATTATATAATTAATTATAAAGTTTTGTTCAACGCATAACAATAATAGTTGATATAGAGATGTCGGTATTACTTTACTTTGGTAATTTTTTTAGTTTGAAATAAATAGTCATCATTTAAATTATTAAAATACAATTTGACAATTATAAAATTGGATCTTATTGAGTATTGTAGTATACATACGTTGTTAAAACTATGATAGAACATACAAAAAATTTAAATTGTGGGTATAACATAAAGTATGCTTTATAATATGTCCATAAGTTGTAAACATTACTGATTTCCAAGTTACGACAAGACATATATAGGTAGGTAGCCAGGTAGGTACTACACTACTACATACTTATAAGGAAACCGTTTTTAAATGCGTGCAGTATAATAAGAATTATGCAAATGTTTCGAAGTTCGGCGACGAAGAAAAGAGGTATGGTAAAATAACGATTGTGATAAGAAGAAAAATAATAATGACCGAGAAAAGTCATAAAATAAATCGTCGAAGCGGCGGCGTTGGCACGTGGATATATGTCTTGTCCGCCGCGTATCATTACAATGTTATTATAGTTGTATAGTACGTAATTGAATGACTATCGGTCGGCTGCAATAATTTGTCCGGGCGGGCATGTTCTTTAAAGAAATCGAATCGATTACCTTGTCTCGGTGGAAGAAGGACGAAATACGATCGCTACCGGTCGTCGTTAAATTTAAATAAATGACCGACTACACACGCGCGCGTGCATGGACATTTATAATAATGTATATACACATTATACAATGTAGACGTATATATTATACTGTTGTGTAAACGTACCTATATGTTGTATGTATAATATACTAGTCGTACACGCTGTATAAACGAGACACGACACACTCACCACGTTTGAGATGTTTTTGGATTTTAGTCGACCCGTTAGAACTAAGTAATAACGAAATAATTTGTTTTAGTGTAGATATCAATTAATATGGGCGCGAAAATGTATTTAGATATAGATATATGTATTTCGAAGCATGTGGATCTGCACGTGTCAATACATATTCTGAATTCCTACGACAGAATACTCAGAGTATTGTTTAGTCGGAGATTTTGTCGAATGTTTGCAAGGAGTTTTATATTTAAATAGGCAAACAAATTCATTAGATACAACCTATGAAAAATACATTACATCATGAATGTTTTATTAATATTTAAAAAAGTATTTGATGGAGTTAAGCTCTCACGACTCATTCTTCTATCATCGCCTATAAAACGTCATCGTTAAAAAAATAGCGCTTTAAATGACCTCTTTGTGCACCGATCATTATGGATAGACATTAGACCAATATTTAATAATCTAAAAATAAACAACAAGAGAAAAGTTTTGTAAAATTAAAATATCTAAGATGCATCATATAACAATTTAATAATTCATTAACGTCCTATTGACTGAGCGAATACACATTTTTATTAATCAAAGTATGTGTTTATTGTTTTAAGTAAATAGAAATGTTTTTTTAATAAGTTATTTTAAAAACTCAAAATGTAACATCACATTTAACACACCAGTAATCTTTTGGCCGTTAATGTATAATATACTAGGTATTTTTATTGCGTGCATAACTCTATCGTATTATTATGTGAGCAAACAAACTATATTATTAGATATAATAAAATTGAATACAACACATGCTTACCATACCTAATATATTAATCATTAAATACTTTGGTATTTATGTATTTTATTATCGTGTGGTTATTAACATACGTAATAAATATAATATATTATAATCATTAATCGTATATTTTATACATGTGTTTATATGGTTGGCAGGGTTTTGGGAGTGACGTCCACACAAGTGAAAATTCTTTTCTTAGAGAAAGGGGCGTAGCAGTGTTCTATATGTCTTATAGAGTCACTTAAGAGATATTATATTTTAAAATAATTATTATAAAAATATGACGTACAGGGCATGTAGATTAATTTTCAAGATGTATTTAACATAAAAAAAAAAAATGAGACCGATCATTCGGTTGTTATTATTATATAAATATGCAGAAGTAAGACATTTTTGAACGAAATTTAATATCTACAACGGTGGTCATGTCCGGTTAACGGTCCCACCAGCAGGGTATACGCTATACGGGGACGATGATTGTGTAACGATAGAATGGCACGGCGGAGTTCAGGACACGCGTGCGTCTGCCAGACGTAATTTCGCACAAACCGTGCACGACGTTAATATAATTTTGTCCGGATCCGGTCACGTACGGGCCATGAGTCTTTGGCAGGGAGACAGGCATAGCGCCCTGCAATGGTCCGGCGTTGTACACACGGACACACATTAATATATATATATATATAATACAATATAATATGTTTATATACGTATAGCGGCGACGGCGGCCGCAAAAGTCGATCTCGGGATTTCCTCTCGCTGCAGCAGATAATATACTATAGGTATATGTATAAGACATAAGTACATCCGGACGCGGACGAACACGAACGACGGCGTACGTGGACCCGACGCGACCGAGACGGGAAGACGGTCATATTATGTAGGTACGCCTCGCCCGCCGGACAATATATATTAATAAACAACTTGGCACGCTGTGCATCCGAATGAGTTTAAACGGTTCGGGGGGGGCGATATTTTCCAATTTCCCCGGACGTGTCTTGCAACGGACGCCGAAAGTGTGTGCGAGCAAAGGTATTTGTATGCGTCAAATTCAAAATGGCCGTAAAAACGATAAATATACAATTTGCAATCTTAAGCCGACTACCGCGTGTGTGTCGGACGGCACGCGGCGAGGGAGAAACGCGTAAGTTATACAATATATATATACAACGCGTCGTAATCAATATCAATAAGAGACCCTCGTCGACCGTTGTTACTGTATATGCATATAATATATTGTATAGGTATGTTCGCCATCAGCTATATATGGCGTAGTACCTATGTCAGTATATTATGCTTAAGGTACGCGCGGCCGGTTCGCGTGCGGTGTAATCCGTCTTCGATAATGCGGTGCGCATTCAAATTATATTCACTAATACGACCGTATATAATGTATAGGTACCAACGATTTCGCCGTAACACTATTTTTTATTTTACACGCGTTTATCATTATTCATCACC
This sequence comes from Melanaphis sacchari, assembly GCF_002803265.2. Classification (NCBI taxonomy): domain Eukaryota; kingdom Metazoa; phylum Arthropoda; class Insecta; order Hemiptera; family Aphididae; genus Melanaphis; species Melanaphis sacchari. The sequence continues at coordinate 4,171,907 of NW_020270366.1, read as the reverse complement.
AGTAGAATTAAACTTTTATTGTTATTTATATTTATTACGCGATATTAGACGTTTTTATGGCATTAGAACGTTCTAAATTTCAAAAAATAAATCAAACAATTTTATAAATAATATACATTTCTTTCTTGCAAGCGTATAAATAAAAAAGAAAAAACCTATCCTATAACACTAATCTATAACCAACTTTACTTGGTGTAATGTTATACTCTGTACATGATACAAACGGTTTGTATGGCAATATAATATAATATGTCCGATGTATAAATCTAAAATAAAATTGTTCTACGGAAAATGGTATAAAAATTCTCGTTATGGTTTTAAAGTTAAACATGGAAAAATTAAATCTAGCAATAGAGTAAATTTCATGAAATGGATTAAAAGGACATCATTACGGGGCAATATCCGAAAAGTATATCAAATAAGTAATAACTATGTAGCATGGCATTGTATTACTAAAAATTATGGTTAAAAAACATAGATCAAAAAAATCTTAATGTTTCAGATCTGCACATGTTAAATAATATGTAAGTGTCGGTTAATGTGTTAGTAACCGTTCTTGTTTAGTATTATTTAATTATAAGAATCTAGTAAAAAATTATTTAAAAACTTAATGAGAAAATCATTTTATCACAATATAACCAATAGGTAAAATTACATATTTTTGCAACAAAGACCATTTAAAAATAAAAAAAGTTTAACTTAGTTTGCAGTTTAATCATTTTATTATTGTAGATTATAGCTTTTTATTAAAACATAATTTAAACAATATTTATTGCTCTTATAGTTATGCCAAAGTTACTCAAGTTTTGCTTACTCGTATTCTTTGGTATTTTAGAATTTATTTCTCGCCCCATCTCGAATTGGTTTAAATATTATTTCGCACTGAATTACTATAGGTACATGAGGTGGTAGCCGGTAGGTACAATATTTGGTTCATTCGTTTTGATTATGTGCATTACATTGCTGCACAGTGACTGCGACTAGACGGCGATATGGATAAAGTTTTGGCCAGCAATGCACAGTTCCCGGGGGGGCTTGTACTTCATCCAACCCGATCCTAAAGTGGAGGTTCTATTTTAAAACGTAAAATCGGTTTATCGTCTCTGATTTATTACGTTCGGGTTAATTATTGCAGCCCGATTATAGCCCGACCCTCTCTACAAAATGCTCAAGTCGGAAACATATTTTTTCCTGGCTTACCCTTCACTATACTAATAGGCCTTTATGGTTTTTTTTTTTTTTTTAAGGTAAAAGATATAAATTTAGTCTGATATTTGTCACAATTATATTTATTGGTCACCCCGCATAATATTACCGTGTTGGTGGCCTCGGTCGTAAATTTTAAACAAGCGCGCACGCTGTTCATATAAATCGTTTACGTGCAGAGAAGACACGTTTTGAAACACCGGGTATGCAACTCTTAGAATTTAAAAAAAGGGAAGGATAAATATTATATTTTTAACATTGGTTGATGATCATTAGCCGTAAATTTGTTAAGAAAAAAACCTCCATGGAAGTTATTGCAATAGACGACGGGAAAGATACCCATTGAATATTGAATATGTTATATTATGTATAACAGATGTTTAAACGGTATTGAAATTGAACGCGCTTGTTGACCCGTTTAATCACTTTTAGTTTTATTTATAGGTAATATGTACTTAACATATTATTTTTTTTTTATTTCATCTAAATACTAGAACGTGTTGCGTTAAAACGTATTTTTATTTTAAAATAATTTTTAATATATTTAAGTCATCACTATGACCTATAATAATATGCACTACCCAAGTGAACCAATCAAAATTATTTTACTTAACTACATTATGTATAAAACTGCAAACTTAAAAATTATAATTATCAGATTTTTAGAGCTATTAATACTAATTTTAGCAATGATTTTTATTTTAATCGTGCATGCGCGTACATAACATTTAAAATAGTAGTTATGAATTAAATAATTAGCATAAAAATAACATAAAATCCTTAATAGTTTAAAAAAACACCCATAAAAGAATTGTATTCAAATTAATTTTTATTCATTTAATTTTTATTTTTACTCTAGTAGTAGGTACGTATATCGTTATGTAGAACTATAGAAAATTACATATTTTTACACCTGTATGAATTTATAAATAAATTACGTTTAAAATAATAAAAAGAATGATGCTATTGTATATAAAAGTATTTACACACTTTTGTATACATTTTTATTTTATAAAACATTTACATTCTTATAAATTGTAATAATTTGATAAATTGAAACACAAAAGTTTACAAGTATATAGTCGTAAATTATGTAGTTTGAATTTCAATTAATATAGCCAATATAGGTTCTTAATATACCTATTTAATTGGTTAATTATAAAAATTCTAGGTAATTTTGTGGGAAGCGCATGCTAATGTACTAATAACATTGAATTATTTAAGTTGATTTTTCACGTACATAAAAAAAAAACTCGTCGATCATACCAATTGACGTTTATTAAAAATGATTTGTTTTAATGTGAAATTAATATAATATTATATCATCAACCAAAACGTCATGACAGTTTTTAACGCAAAAAATTTAAAAACGTTCCTGTGTATTGGCGTTTAAAAATTTTAATAATACACGAGACAATTGCGCCGAGACGACGTCATCATTATCGTAATATAATAGTATATAAATGATATGTATGTATTATACGAGTACAGAGTACTTATTGAGCCGAGTGATCGGGTGGGAAAAAAATACAAATGAACGAGAACGGACGTCGGCGACGACGGCAAAAAAGAATATCCGATAACGTTATCGACAAACTCGTGTGCACATGTACAATAATATTTTCTACACATACGCTGTACGTATAATATATCACGTGTTATTATATTATAAGATATTTAAATATGAAGAATATCATGTTCGAATAGTCTACGACGACGACGACGACGACAACGACTCATGTTAACCGGAACGGCGTGGGTCGCGCGTTTCGATAATATTATAATACAGAGAGGCACACACTCGCTCTACTCCCGCACCAATAATAAATTATTAGACGTCCGATCGGGGCAGATTGCTTCGTCGTCGCCGCACCGACCGGTAACGCACGTGTTTTCCACGCATTTTTCTTATTCTTCTCTATCTTTGACTCTCTCTCTGTGTCTATATTTTTCGCCGACGAATAAAACAAATCCGTCGGGCGACAAACCACTCCCATTTCCAAGCCGTTAGACGGCAGACAACAGGGGAAAAAAACGACGTACCCCCTCAACCTCGCGTGATTAATGCAGTACGCGTTATCTGCACAGCGCTTCGGTTTTTCGTATATAACACAATGACAAATATAAAAAAACGTACACCACGCTGCCTGAAGTCATCTTCACGCGGGTCGCGGAGCCCGCTCGTACAGTCCGAAGACGTCCGACTCGAGATAACGCGAGTTGACAAATCGCGAGCTACCATATAATATCATATTATACAGCGTCTCTAAACTAAGAGATTCTCGTCGTTATAAATAAAATTCTTTGTATTATGAAATGTTTGTATTATTAATTAATTTATTTATTTTTGGTTCATATATGTATATATGTATACATATATACATATTACGCGTACCGGAGCTTGAAAAGTTTTCCATCGTTTTCGGATCCGGTCCACAGATTCGGGCACATATGTATTTGTTCAGAAAAGTTTTCGCAGCAGTCGTATGTTTGCTGTGACAGTCTATAGGTCGATGCTTTTTTTTTTTTTGTATATACATAAAAAAAAACCACGTAAATCAATTTATACATATTTTGTGTGATGCGAATCGCCTTAGCCATATCTGAATAGTTACGCTGTTCACAATATTTTTGAATAAATGTTTTACGCGTGCTCATCAACTTACTGAATTCCTCTTTTTATACAATATAATAAAATATTAGTTTTGTGTCCATGTATTCATATGTATGCGGTGCGTTCATACCTGTGGAATTAAACTTCCGTTTCCAGTATGATTTTTCTTCTTTTATTCCGCCTTTATAAGTAAAAATATTTTTGCAAAACAAAATAATAAACTTGTAAACACCATATACATTATACATACATACTTCAGCAGTTGACAAATCAAGGTACGCAAGTGTCCTACGAGATTCTATTTAAAACAATTTATGTGATTATTATCCAAACACAATAATATAGTCGTTTCGCGCATTTATAATACATATATAATATTAGTATAATTTATTGTTTTATTGATTTATTATTTTCTTCATCATGTATATGATTGTGAAACGATAAAGTATTGTCTGGCATGATATTTGTCCCATTATAAACGTGTTGTTTATACGATAGATTTCAATAATGTGCAAGTGAAAAACAATATTTGCAGAATAAATGTAATAACAAGAATAATGTTTAATGCATAAATTTTCTTTTTGTACGTCTTGTAAGTTATAAACAGATCATAGTGTACAGAATTAATACATGATATAAATATAAATATATATTACTCATGTGAGTCTAAGCTAGTGATGGAGTGGAATGTTAGAAATAAATGTTAGAATTCTAATTTTGTATACAATATGATACTTATAAAAATATGTGTAAAAAATTCATATATTTAATAACGTAGTAAAGACTACAGTATCGAAAGAAAATAAAAACAGTTCAATATTGAATATTTTATAAACATATGAACGACAAAATTAAAACAATATTCTAATAATAATTAATGAAAAACCAAAAACAAATTTGTAAAAATAAAAACATAAAAATACAACAGGCAGTGGTTACTTTAAACAGTTTAAACTCTGGTAGCGGTTTATTGCAATTGCATCCGTTTTCGTATCGATTGCGATTTTTAACGGAGTTATTTATAATATCCGGGTAAATAAGAAAATAAAAATCATCCAAAGCCAACACTCGCCGACGAATTCAATAACATAATATCGTGATTTTCCATTTTCTCTATATATTAACCGTCGTCGACTTTTCAACGTCTCTTTTGATCGCACGCGGAAACCGGAAACGCCGCCTCACGGTTTTTCCTTCCACTCACACACACTGTGACTTCACGTTGTATCGTCTTTGCAAAGAACTTTCCACACACACTCACCACGTGGTAACATCCGGTGAGACTGATATTATTATTATGTTTGAAACGACGCCACAGCGTTCATACGACGAGACACAAAGCCCGATGACTATATTATAATATTATATGTATATATTATTATGTAGTACGTTGCCGGCTATGTTTCCACACACTGTGTATACCTTCACTGTAATATACATTTTTATTATACACACTCATACTATCCACAAATCACAAAACACATACTCGCGCATATGGATATTGATTTACGTGTACTACACCATATATCAATTCTTTAAAACCTTTCGTTTACACGATGTAATATATACATAGTATATATAAATAAAATAAAAATACATGGTAAAACAGACGACAAATTTAAAATAATCTATAGAACCAAACCTTTAATAAAAGAAAAAAAATTAACATATAAATAAATAGGTATACCTAAATTAGTTTTCAAAATCAATGTATACGTATATATTTTTTTTGCTTATTATAGGACATTTTAGTCTACTGTAGCTTCAAATAATATATCTTCATTTTTATCTTTGTGTTCCTCTTCTATTCGTCATTCCTTATAGTTTTGGATCATTTTTTTTACAATATCTACCCGTCATCTTCTAGATTTCAGTCGTGTTTTATTTAATCTGTATTTTGTGGTTTCCCGTATGAGTTTGTCCTTTCCTCTTCATACGTGTCGATTCGTCTTAATCTGTAGCTCTCAAGTACTCCCACTAGTCCCACTATACTGGTATCGTTAAATAAAATAGTTATTCAGTTAGTCGTTAGATCTATTATTTCATTGTTACCTTCTCAATTGTCTTTGAATCATAATTTCTTTATGAAATTAAATTATTTTCCCCAATCTCATTAGTTCATTCAAAACATGCGTTTATTTATTATATCAAACAAAAGAGTATGTTTTCAACAATTAAATAAACCTATGCCTAAAATAAATTATTTTGAGATATACGTTGTAAGTATATATTAGACAAAATAGTTTATACTGCAACTTACCTAACCTATAAAATGTAATAATTATCACATAATATAACACGTTATGATTTTAAGGTTACAGTGGATTAATCTTTTTATATAACTATAATAATAAAACATAATATGTAAAAGATAACTTTTGATCGATATCGTTAACATAGTATATTAAATGGACTTTATGTAGGTACATAGCTAGTAGGTATATATAGCTCATGATAATATTTGTTAAAGTATACGCAACGTGTACATTAAATGGAAAGTCTTAAACCCGTACATGGTGATAATTTGTATTATATATGAGTACCTAATAAGTAATATATTTATTTAACATTACAAGTATCAACTAACTAGTACTATTACTATTATCAATTATGATTTTTAGTAAATTCTACTGCTAAATTTACAACTATATTAAAGTGTAATTATATTTATTATTCCTGCACGTTTTTAATCGGTGTATTTGCGTACTTTATTTTTCAGATAAACAAAGAACGTGATGGATGATACGCGTAAAATATATTGGCTCCTCGACTCGAAACGATACTAATTGTCGATACACAGATATACGTAATATTATGTTTGTATACGATTTAAATTTATTATTACATGTATAAATAATAATAATAAATCATCGACGATAAATCATTTAAATATAATATGTATATTATTATTATATACGTAATTTATTATGTTTAAGTAACGTAAAATTAAATATAAGAACAATTTTTAAGGTCATAGAGTACATTATGTACTGTATACTTGTTTATAGACGTGGTATAGCGTGTATTGAATACTATTTTTTAGATTTACTTTTTTAGTATTAAGACTATATATTTATTTTAGGTAACGTTATATATACACATAGATTTATTATATATCATATATATATATATATATATATATGTAGTCATATAGCTAAAAATTAAGGATTTAAGTGTAGTTTTTTTTTTTTTTTTTTTTAATTATCAAATAAAAATTACTTTTCCTCCAATTTGAATGATAATATTATATAAAACATTATTCTCGAGTAGTCTCACCAGTTTCTAAATAAATCAAACATGAAATTCTATATAAAATTATAAACCGGTGTTCAAAAAAAAAAAAAAAAAAATGACAATGACAAGTGTCAAGTTTTAGTTTTTACTCAATAAGTTTATATTTATTTATTTCCTTTAATTTATTGCATAACTTTTATATATGTAATCAGATAATATTTTTATGAAGTTTTTTTTGTAAATAAATATAACAGAAAACATTTTTTTTTTTTTGTTTTCTTATTATAGTTACTATATTATATTTAAATAAGAAGCAAAACAACGATTTATTTGTAAAATATTTATGTCGTATAATATTGATTATTGTGTTTAAAATTAAAGCCTAAGTATATAATTGGATATAGACTTTGGTTTTTTTTTTATTTTATGTGACACAAACTAAACACTTTCCTACTAATAATGAGATTATATAAACAAAAATCAGCAATGTATTTAAAGGAAATTCGAAAACTGCAAGATAATTTTTTTTATTTGTAGAATTTCAATTCTATAATATAGATACCACTTATACAAGTTATATGGCTATGCTATACATGATAATCGTACACGTATAACAGACGTGCGTCATCAGATTTAAAACTCCCCGAGATATTTTTTTTTTTATTGTCCAATCATTATAAGTTAATTTAAATTTATAGCTTTTGTTAAAGTCAAATCCTGTGCACTAAAGCCAGTCATCGAAGAACTAATATCAATCTGTACGCGTAGTTGTATATAAACTACATCAGTACATTTATTTATAAAAACACTTAAAACAAATGAAAATATATATCTATTGATCTTTTTTTGTTAAATTAACACCAAAGTGATATATATTCCTCTCCATTATGCATGCTGTGTGTACTCGTATTTTATATACACACACCGACATGACAATAATATATATTATGAACTTAATATATTCTTCTCATCAGAGACTCAATAAAAAGGTTATTCTACAAACTGATTGACATTATTTTGTCTATTCTTGTTGTTAAAAATGTATAAAATATTTTTAGAATATTTACAAAATATAATACTAATTAAATATTATCTTAACAAAAAAGGTTGCTTGACACTTTTACCAAAATAAAATTAGTCATAGTGCTTTATAATTTATAAACGTATACTATATTTTATAGTGTAACTAATGAATTTCAATAACACTACTGATTAGTAAATAATAGGCCATTAAAAATGACCCTCTATTCTGCAATATCTTCGTGGGCGTATGTTATGTATATCACACTATCATGTTGTTTAATATTAATTTTTAAAATAATATTTGTAGTAATTTACAAATTTTTATACACATACCGTATACGAATGTTAAGAATCAATTTTGAGAATGTGTTCAAACATTTTTATTTTTGTATATATTTAGAGTAAAATGTACATAATCATTTAAAATAAAATAAAATATAAATGTATGTAAAGCCCAGAAATAATTAAAAAAAACCAATATTCATGAAAAATTAGTAGAATTTTATAAGACAATGAGATTATTGAAAACTAATGGTTAAAAATCAGTTTAACAATAAAAACGGCGTCCCTATTACATATAACCTATGTATTTTTAAGTTTTAACACGCTTATCATATTATAATATTCTCTGTGAGTTGTTTTTGAATTTTTATCATGATTTTAATGTCGTTAGTTTTATCTAAATACTATATTATGTTAAAAATAATTGTATTACTATCCGATAACTGGAAATAATGTTTGTTATTAAATGGTGAAAACATCTTTCGATAGCTACAAACATAATATTTAAAAATCAATTACATTTACTGTTATTTAATAATAATATTAAAAGTTTTTCCTTTCTTTATAATGTATTTTTTACATAAAAAAATTTCGTTTTTCCTAGTATAAGAAGTATCAGAAATATTAATTTTTCGGTTTATTTTATTCTCAACGAATATGTTGTAAATTATCATACTAATAGATTATACTTTAAATAGTGCTCGTGTTTCATTCGGTTATTGACACATCACGATTTCCAACGATATTATTCGGTTTACCCGTTTTCCCGAAAAATTATCGAGTCATAAATTGTTTAGAAAATTTCTCGAGAATCGACTTAATAACCACGCCCGTCAACAATGCCTGCGGGACACTTATTTTTGAGTTATCGTGCGAAACGTTGAAACGAAAAACCCCACCTATATATTGTATTATGTGCGCGAAAGATATGTTGCCGCCAAAAGAAATACTGCAATGAGCGCATAAGAATTTATTTGGCAGTAGTTTGGTTCGGACACAGGACTTCAGACCTAATAGAGGAAGGGTGAATTTTCTCTATACACACTCTTAACAGAAACCATGTAATGGGTAAGTATACCCGTAAATAGGGAGAAGACGTATTACTATCGTTATACTTTATTATCGTACGTATACGATATTTATTATATTATATACCTACGATATATAAATAAAATATCATACTTTTGGATATGTATGTGTGGGTGTTTGTGTATAGTTGTATAGTAAATAGTGTAGAAAAATTGCGTGGAACTAGTGAAAAGTGATAAATGGCGCTGGGGAGGGGCTGTGCCGACCGTGGTATTACAGCTACCGAGGTGGCTTACGTGATAGGAAATTGCCGACCCTAATTAAATGGGATGTGTGGTATATATTATTATACAAGTGCTGCGGGACGGACATTATTCTTCCTGCGTCCCTTCTACTGATCCGGTATATATTTTATATGTAATATACATCGATACATTATACTATATACATTATACATATATAAATATATATCGGGAAATATAAGGTTTTACCCGAATGTCAGCACTTTGTTTTCCCGAACTGACCCAAGACAACGAGTACAAAATCAGCATTTACGTACACACTAAACGAATACAATATACGGATTTTTGGAATTATAACCCGTTTTGTTTACACAAAATCCTACACGTGTTTAGAAATATTATTACACACGCGTATTGTTATAACACGGCACTGAGTCTTCACTAGTTTAACGGATATTGCGATATTCATATGGTATAAAATACAAATAAATATTTAAGTTATATGTGCTCTAATATTTGATAATAACAGTGCCCCCTTCATAATTGACGATCCTATAGTCAAAGTTGTAATGTCGCACATACCATATTAAAATATGATACAATATAAGTTCATGAGTGAATTAAATTATTTGAGAAACTGGTTAGTAGAAATGGTATATAATTGATGCATTTATATTTTAGTATATGGTCGCAATTGAATAGGTATATTATAGTACCGATCTCGAATTCTCGAACCTGGTCATGTGAACCACTATTGGAGTGGGGTCATCCATATACGTAACATGTGCATTATTGTCACTCATCATCGTTTTCTGAAAAATAATGGTTATAGAAAAATATGAAACTTTTTCAGTCTTCAATATTTTTATGATTTGTTATAGCAAAAGTAAATGATTTAATATAGTTGTAAAAACATTATAAATATTTAAATGTATAAAAGGTGATTCATTTAAATGTCTACTTTATTATTTAAAAAAGTATAAATTTTTTACAATTTGTTATAATTGTCAAATTTTGAGTTTTTAACTTTCTATTCCAAAGTAGAATAGTTTTTGGGTTAATGCGATTTATACAAATATTATATAATTTATTTTGAACGAGTAAAAATAATTAATTATAGTTTTAAATATTTCAACCTCAGGTACCTTAAGAACAACTTACCAATGTAATCCTTGTATCATTTTACTATGTTTAAAATTTAAAAACAATAACTATAAAATGGTAAAACAATGTTTTTTTTTTTTTTGAAAATGTTGTTATTAAGTATCAAAAATTACGTTGAAAAATATTTTCTTAAATATCTGTAGTTTTAGACATAATGAGTGACTGTTAAAATAATCTGAATTCTGTACATAAACAGTATAATGTAAACATAATAACGTATACAATTCTATCACCATATAATATTATAATATGTGATATATTATGAAATGTTTTTGAAATTTAGATGGTCGAACGATGACGATTGTAAATTATAATACGTTTTGTATTAAGTGGATATGCGCGCGGGAAAACAACCAATATTATTATATACTGGTGACCTTTTTTTTCATCCAAAATCCGTACATGGTTTTCGTATACATACACGCGTGTAATATATTATGCTATATACGATAAACGAACATCGGAACATCTACGTAAACCAGGGTTAACGGGTATATTATATTATGTACAGTACTCGATAATAATAATTTCGGACTCTCGATAATAATGGTCAGTGAAGGTCTGCGATAATAATAATAATAATACGTATTAAAAAAAATGATAAAAAAAAGAGCTGAAATCGATCGTCTTGCTAATTGTGTGTACACATAATAGTAATAATAATAATAATAATAATATGTTATGTGCTATGTATAACAACGCTTTGCAATTTAAAAAAAAAAAAAGGAGGAGAAAACGATGATCGACCAAATTTTATGGAGGTTGTAGCTGTTGCAGCGATGGTATAGGAGATTCTGGACCCAGGGTCGAAATATCGGTACGGCCGTGAGCTTTTAATACTGATGAATGGCGACAGTGGCGGCGGTGGCTGAGGTAGTGGCGGTTCAAGTGGCTTTATTCTGCACACACACACACACACACACATACATATATATATATATATATATATATATTAGAAAGGAGAACACTACGGCGGTGTACGTAAATCCAACTCTCTCGCGCGTGCGGTCCCCGGCTTGCAGGATTAACCATCCTCGGGACCCGCGATTATGTAATATATGTACCGAACCACCGCTGCCACTATACCAAGAACGCGCTTGCAGATTATTCACTTTCGGACAGCGATGGCGTTACCCTCCTCTCGACGGCCGAGCAGCAACATCTGCCACCACTGCCCGTCGCCGCTTGGCCGTATATGTATAGAGAGTCGTATAACGCACGGACACCTCACCCCACCGGTCCACTCGCTTACAGCTATCGTATATTGTTTAATTGGTTTCCTTTTTCCGGTTAAATCTTCTTCCGCCCCCGAGAGCACGTGGTATATAATACATATTAGTCGCAAGTTTATATATATAAATATATTTAACACACGAAGGGCTGCCGATCGCTCCTCGTCGTCCCCGTGCATATAACCAAACAGTCCTGAAAATTAATACGCAGCTACCGTGGTTTTCAATGTATTCCACATCCGTGGAGCGTTTTCCAGTCAGGTGGTTTTAGGTACAAAATTTAAATACTGCCGTACTGGCATTCAAGAATATACCAGGTTTTTAACCACAAATGCTCTATCACATAATAGTTATTCTATTAAATTTATATTATTGATGGTATTAATATTATCATAAAAAATATATCCGATATACCTAAATGATAGATTTATTATCAAGTATTTAATTATTCATGATCAATTATATGCATGCATCATACATATGTATTTTTATAAAATGTATTGATTAAAATATTTACTAGGTATTAAAATAATTTGAAAATTTAAAAAAAAAAATTAAGTACTAAAAAAATAAATGTGCAAAAAAATAATAGTGTGAAAATGGAAATGTAATCAATAAATTACGAAAGAATAACAATAATTTATTAATATAAATATAGCTTTCTTACAATAATATTTATTAATTTAAATAATAGACATTCTAAGTATAATGAATTGCCAATATTTCGAATTTTCTGCTCCAACAGTCTTAATGGACGATGACGCATGTTAATTAGTACTCTCGTTGTGCAACTGGGTACGGCTCCACATAAATATTTGTTTTAAATCGTGTTTAAAATATTTCTAACATCAAGCCGGCCTACAAAATATAATAATTCTCAGGTTTAAAACAAACGATATGATGTGCATATAATACTCAATGGAAACCAAAGTCATGAGAAACGGTTATCTATGCCATAATATAATATCATAATTTCATACACACACTTGCCCATAAATATGTAACAACCACATTTACTGTAATTAGATGTGTAATATCATTCTATAACTTTTGTATCCATTATTTTTGTTGATCTTGTCCGTAACTTTAAAATATGAAATATATGCTAATATATATAATGTGCTAAAATCCTTTAATATTGTATGCAAAATAAAATTTCATGCATGCATAACAAAGTGTTATTATTACTTAAAACGAAAATTTATTTTAGTACTTTTCCAAAGTAATTTACCAACACTGAGTACGTTAATTTGGGTATAAAACAATGAATTCAATGTTCTCGCGAGACAAATTTTGATATAATATATTTTGAAATTTGAATAAAATATGTATCATAAGTTACAATTTTACAAAGTTACTACATAACCTATTTTATACTTGGTATTAAATTTTATTAAAATTGAATACTAAATTAAATTGGTATTGATTTGATTATAAGTTTGTATCATACGTTTAGTGTTAACATATTGAGCACATTCTAATTTTTAATCAAATGTAATTAAATCACTTTAATTGCAATTATAAAGCATTTGTTTATTTTCTTAGTTAAATAAAAATAAAATTACATGCTTGCATGAAATGTATTTTATGCGTTAAATATGACATGGACGTTCACTGAAAAATGTCGATAATTGATAACAGGACTAACATTTTTTGGTATATTTAATTATTAATATTTTTTTCTGCTCATTTTGTTAAATTAGTTTGTTTAAATATAGAATGAAACTCGATTATCTAAACACGTATTTTTGGCAAATATCCAAATCGATATGAAGTATATATCGTAATAATAATATTTTATATACCATATGATGATGGTAATGGAAATGGTGCGACTGTGTTTAATTTAATGCATCTTGATGTAGTTTCTAAATGGTAACTAATAGCCAATACATCGAAACATTAGGTAAATCGTATATTATATAATAGTATAAAGATAAAGTGGATATTGATGTATGATTTTTTATGAGTTATTAATAACTATCATTTAAAATTAATATTATGTCGATTAAAATACTAGTGTTTTATGCTTTGGTATGTTTTAGATTTTAGAACAATTTTATTAATTCAATCATACATTGAAAAATAAATATTTTTTGTCTCGTAGATGCCGATATGACGAGTCATATTTCTAACGGAGATGAGTTTTATATGTTAAAATAAAAACAAAATATTATATTATCGAAAAAATTTTATCTATGCAAAATAGTATACAAGTGTTTTTTCTAATTTTTTGAATTCCATTAAATTATATTATTGTATAATTTAATATTATCTAACTCAAAATTTGAAATGGTCAAAAAATTAGTTAAATCTTTTTATATTATTTAATATCTCTATATATTGTCATATAAATATTTTATATTATACAAGTTTAAATAAGCTGAATCGTCCTGTTATGGGCTTATGACTATTAATTTACTGCAAAGTTATAAGTTATCATAATCTCAAAAACTATTGTAAACATTTCTTCTTCAACCATTTTGATGGTATGGAATTGTCATTTGGAGTTTTTTCCAAAGTACTCAAATAAAAGAATTATTCAAGCTTTTTAAAATAATAACCTTCACGTCATTGACGGTGGAATATCATGGTTTAGTGCCTAGTGTTACATACCAAATGAAACCCTTCAATCTTCAATTCCGCATAATTAATAAAATCCCAATAATTTAAAAAAAAACTTTATTTAAATCTCTTAAATCTCAACTAACTCATTTCCAGGAATACCTACACAAAAACGATAGCATCTATATATAGACTAGGCATTGATAAGCTTATTCCAGTTTAAACGATAAGTAAGATTGCTAAACTAATCTTATTTTTTTTCAATACTACGCTTAGATACTTGACATCCAAGTGATTGCAGTTCATTGCGTTAATTGAGTAATGGTGGAGTATGATTACAATGTAGACTGAACCACATACTTACACTTTTTATAGAATTTATTAATTATTCCAATCATTGAATAATGATGAAAAAACATTTAAATTACTTTTTAAATTTATTGTAATTATGTCAGTGTTGTGACTTGTGAGATTCAGTGTAGTTTGTAAAAATAATAATTCTAAAAAGTTAAAATATTAAGTTATAACTAGGATCATTATATTGATTAAAGCATTATTTATATTAAATATACATTTGTGAAATATTATGTTGGCTATAAATATTTTTGTTATAATAATAAGGTGAATAAATTGTTTTATTGACAACGATTGAATACTTAATCGAATAGAGAATTAGTTTATAATTATATTATAATATATTTCGGCAATGAATTGTTTCAATTATATCGAATTCAATATTTTTTTTTCTTTTAAGTTTTGTTATATTGTTTAAAGTAATGTTGACAATTGGTATTAGTTAAATTTTTTTCTTCAATTTAAAATAATTAACACTGCAGTTTGTACTACGTGTGAAGTATACTGTCAAACAATTAAAACGAGTTTGCAGGTCGTATGATATAGTTATAGTTTGTTGTAGTTAGTTCCTATTTTAATTACATTAATATTATTTATATTAATTATTAACAGTTATAGTTAAAATTAGTTGAAAAGTGATAGGTGGACTATTTTTAATTAGATTAAATAATCGTTTTCTTCAAAAAATGTTAGATTTTATTATTTTATTCATTCTATACAAATTTATCATTAGTAATATGTTTGGTACCAAATTATTTTAATTTATTTTATATTTTAATTATCTTCTTTCTTTTTTTTTTAAATAAATATTATTTAAAATTTGTAATATAATAAAACAATCAGTAAATTTGATAATTTTCTTACAAGGTTTGGAGGCATGAGTGAAGGGAGCGTCCATCGACACTACTTTAAATAAATTATTTATAATTTCAATATTAGTTGGATTACATTGTTTTTACTTTCGATCTATCTCAATGTGATGAGTAAGCACAGTTTATTTTTAAATTTTTAAATAATTATAAATTTAAACAAAAATAAAAAAATATATGAATATAAAAATATAAAATAAATGTAAAATATAATATTAATTTACAAAAAAAATACGTTGTATGAAAAATTATATTTTATAAACTAACATGAAATTTACTTTTTATCAATGTTATTCAAAATAGTTAGTGACAAAAAGTTAGTATAACTACTTACTGAATTTTTTATTTATTTATTTATTTTTTTAATGATATTGATATTTCTTTCAAATTTCTTCTTGGAAAAGTTATATTAAACTATAATCGGTAGAATAAAAAATTTATATTTGTGGATTAGGCCTTAACGGGGATACCACATTAAAAAAAACGCGCCATGTGTAATACCTCATGCAAAGAGTATTCAATACTCTAATGTTGTAGTTGAATGTGCTAAGGTGGTGAGGAAACTTGCACGCAATAAGTTAGGTGCGCCCATTGTAGAATCAACAAAAAATTCACAATGAATGACAGTTTCGTGATGATTACCTATATCTTTACGTATATTATGTAGCTAAAGAAAACTAAATTTTTAATAAATTATGGTTATATATAATTATTTATCATTGATTACATGGGTAATTATGTTAATGCAGGAAATAAAATCAAAAATTCCACAATGTTTTGAATATTTTTCTTTTTTATGTAGGTACTAAGGAATATTCTACAGTTGAAAATCTACTTTCACCATTATTTTCACCCTCAGAATAAAATTAATTTACACACATATCCACATATCTATAATTATATATCTATAGCTTCAACTAATTAACAACCTGTACCTAATCATTTAAAATTGTATGAATGATATTATTTTCAGTTTATTAAATAAAATATTATATAGATATGACTATATTGGTTATTCAACAAATAAAAACTTAAAAATTATAATGATAAAAATAGTATTATCAATTTTTAAAGGTGTTGTTTTGCGCACATTCAAGCTTAAAATAGAAATTTTGAAATTAAAAATCTCTAATTATGATCAATTACCGTAATTTAAAAAATTACCAAATAGTAAATTAAGGTATTAATTTACCTGTTTGAGTAACATTCATGTGCTACATCGATCTTCTAGTACACGAGTGCAGGCAGCATGCCAGTACATTTCTATACAATATTAATTGTAATATTGTTCGGATACGTGCTTAGAAATTTAAGTTGAAGCACTCTATGTATAATTTCTACATACATTTTTGGATTCGTACAATTTGAATGGATATATATAGTGTTGTATGTGTACATTACACTCGCATTGAGTATTAGTATACTGAAACTCCCTATCGAATAAGAAAAAGACTTTTCATATGTCATTCAGTTTAAACAACCGAATTCTCAAATAATAAATTATATTTTACTCCGAAAAAAACAGGTTTATTCTTTATGTGTATTTAAATTCGTATTGTTTTGTATAAATATATATGTAATATCAAATATGTTATCTACCTATATTATAATAACAAGAGTGAACCAATAAATAACCAAAATGTTCTCGTAAAAGAATAATATGTATAGTTTTATTTATAATTTGACATTTATAAACGTATTTTAATATGGTATATATACTATATAACATATTGTTATTTATACTTGCGTAGAGTAGCTGGAGAATTGTAGCGTGGAGTAATATGTTATCACGAGGAAACTTTATCGGCACAATAATAATAATAATAATAATAAGTTAACATAATATTTTGAATCTCGTCTGACGGCTACTTTCAAGAAATATCGTTTCTTTTGCACAATTTAATGTGCAACCTTCGAAAGTAATTTTTTTTCTAACTGGGTACTTTTATAATCTATTATAAATTATAATAGATGTAATGATATTGAAAATATAATATGAATAATTAATAAGTCTTCTGCACCCTCAATGCATCTTATATTCTTATATGACAATAATTATTATATCGTAGCAGATTGGTGAAAAATGAGTTTCAGTATAATATTTATTTGATGTACGTACGTATAATGTGAAATTTTTTTTTCATTTATCGTGTTTAAAAATATAAATGTTACAACAAGTCAACAAGCCATGCACTTTTGTAAGACGCTTATTATATCTTAATATAACACATAATTCATAAATACAAGCTAATTGCGACTATACACTTAAGTCAGTTATTTGAAAGGTTGTGTTGAGTCTGGCGTATAGTGTATAAATGTATTAATGTCTACATATATATAAATACTTTTTTTTATTGTGTGTATATATATTTCATATCCCTTATCGATATTTTTCGATCTTGGGGCTGTGGATGGATTTCAATTTAATTGTAAAACTAAATAAGACAGCAAATATTGTAATTTTTTTTTTTAATCGAAATTTAAATTTTCAATGACTAAAGCCTCTTGTTAGCAGCATTTTGTTTAAACACAGATGAAACATTTTCAATATATTTTATTGAGTTTAATAGTTGATACATTTTTCAGTTAAAATAGTAGTAGGCATATAACACGTGATGAGTATGGTGGGATATACATATAAATAATATAAATAAAGTAATGTTTATATAGCTATAATAAATATTTCTAAGTTTTTGTATCGTGATGCGTAAAATATTTTAATTAGACGAACAGAAGCTAATCCACAATTCATATAAATTGCATGCTCTGTACTTAGAAAAAAATAATGTAAAAAGCTGATATAGATCATTATATACTTTTATAAATTATACACAATATTATGTCATATATACACAATATGTACATTAAAAGAACGAAATACCAAAATACGTTTGTTAAAACCGGTTTTCTACGAAAAGATATAATCTAATGTTTTTCTATGGATTACCTTTTACGCTTTGGTTATTATAAACCATTTTTTACAATATTAAGTTATATATTTTTTACACTTTTGCTATAATTTTTTCACTAGTTTTTAAACGATTTACTTAAATAAATATAAATAAATTATCGAAGAACTAAATTAATTTATTATTATATGTATATTATAGTAAATTATAATAATGAAATACGTCTTACTTGTTTCCTTTACCAGCTATACCTATACATTATTCAATGGTATTCAATATAATATTAGATTATTGTCGAACAACGTGTCCATTAAAAAAAAAAACAAAAAAAAAAACATTAATTTAGATCGCGTACACTCGCTTATTCTTCCGTTCGATTTTACCGTTGCGTCATTGGGCGCATTTAAATCTCCTCGTTATAATAGTATATTGTACATACATTATTTCTGTATAATATGTATGTATATAATATATATATATATATGCGATGAGTCTTTGTTTTTACTATATTTCTTCCTCGTCGTCCAATACTCTCATTTTGTAAATTATTTTTATTCGTGGCCCTGAATATTCGGCTTCCCACTAGACCCCCTCTCAACGACGGTCGGCCTTACACCACCCCACCTCACTCGTACATGCGCTATTCGGTTCACCAGGTGATTTATTCACTGTCAAGCCGGCCGAGTCGGAATTGGAAGATACACCCGAGCACTCGGGTTAAAACCGGCCATATCCACGGTTCCGTTTGATTTCCTAATTTATGCGCGGCCACAAAAAACCTCGTCGGAGATTTATTACTGCGGTCGAGATCCCCCCCCCGGCCCACCACGACACTGCCACGCCATCGTATACGCATACACTCGTCCGCCGCTACGTAGCAGCTCTTAACGCTGCGTTTCCAGCGATCGACTCCCCCTCACCCCACTATCACCTCCACACTCTTGACAGCCGCCGCGGTTTGAAATTGTACGAGTCTTTTGGTGTATTTATCCCGTATGTATATAATAATACAACGAAAACTCCCGAATACAATAAGTCTTCCACCGTTGGTCGGCCTCGGAGAAGATGAGAGGTAAAAAATAACACACGCTCGCAGTACTCAGAGTGGTATATAAACGACTGAAAAAATACAATATAATATTATAATTCTATGAGTATACACTATTATAGATTTATAATGTCTATATCAGTCGTAAGTAGTAATACTATTTCATATAATGCGATGTGTAGTATTGCATTATATTATATAATATGTGCTTTTAATTGTTACCAATTAAATATTATATTATTTATATTACACATAAATAATAAGTATAGTACTTTATCGTACTTAAGGAGTGCAAAACATCTTGTATATATTTGTACCAAATACCAATTGCGCCACAGTGACGGGGTCGACATTCCATCGGTCATATAGCGATATTTGATAGCGAGTAACTGGAAACAATATGTTCGGTGTAGACGTAGAACTGTACATTTTAAATTGAGAAAAATCAATAATAATGAAAAGATTTTGCATCGGTTATTATGCTATTATATCTCTATACTACATTAAGAAATCAGCCTCATACAGAAGACAACAAAAAATAAGTCATAAAATACGGCATTTAATAATTATTGGAACTTACTTACTTTATAACGATAATCGAAATCAATAAAATACGATGATATTTTACTTTTATATTATTGTTTGTGTACTATAAGTCTATTATACAATAATAAACAATTATTTTGTATTTTAAATTTGGCGTGACTATGAACTTTTTTCTAACCCTTGAAGGACGAAAAGTTATCACTAATAATACAAACGATTGTATTTTTTTTGAGTGTTTTAATTTGTAGTTATTCTGTTTGTACAACCTATATAACTTAGAATAATAATAAATGGTTATATATATGATATATGTATGACTATATTTAATATCATGTGCCTCCCACAACTAGTTTTCCTTAGTGATACCCAATATTTCTTTGTAAGAAACTTAAATAAAATAAATAATATCACAGCGAATAATAAGCAATAGCTGTGTAATCAATTTCCACTCTACGGTACATTAGCGTATATAATTATATTATATAGAAAAGCTACTAGGTCGTATTAATAAATAATATTATATACCTACCTAATTCCTATTCTAAACTAACGCGGATAAATAATGGGCATGTTATAAAACGCATTGAAATCGTACACATAAAAACAATGAAAAAATACACTACTATACTTGACCCGGAGAACAGAAAAATATGGTCATGATGTGTATATAATATATATATATATATATATATATATAGTCTATCGTTTACGTATACATAGGGTATGCCGATCATTACGGTTTCGAGATTCGCTACAGCTGCAGCTGATGAAGCAGTCTCGTCGCACCTTTATAGGTACCTACATAAAATATTATAATAATAATAATATATACGATGGACCAATGGTCGTAGAACGCGCGTGTTGATGACGATCGTCGTAGTAGCGTTTTTCTTAGCCGGTTGTCGAGATAGTACACTGCCGCCGTAGCTGTCAGCTCGTTTGTGCGGAATTCGCGTTTATATACGCTTTACCGTAAGCTGCATACACATTCGAAACGCACATACACGCACGCTCATGTATAAATATGTGCGTGAATATATGTATTATATACGAGTAATATTTGATAGAGACGTGTATCTCACTCCGGTGCAAGATAAAAATTTACACGTTATTTTCCGAGGGCGTATATATATATATAAGACCTAAAACACGTATATAATCGTAATATGTTGTGTTGACGATCGGAATTTGCACGCGCCAATTGATTTTAAATCTAGTTTCTTTGCTGCAGGTATAATGCGAAGAAACTACTTTTGCGTAGGAACTTAGCGAACTATGTCACTTGGCGATATAATAGGTATTAGGAATATATTATAGTATATGATATATGCGTGTGTGTGTGTGTGTGTGTGTGTGTGAGTATGTGTAATTGTATACATGCCTCATGGCGATATTATTTCCACCCTACGTTCACCGTTGTCGGGGCCGCCGTTGCGTTGATTTGACTTTGAGTGCAAGTATAACGCTTGACCGAGTACGTAACGAGAGATGGAGCAGAAGCGTGTATACATAATAATAAACTATTATATGTGCTGCACAAAAACAATGAGACCTATACGTGTTGGTTTTCACGCGTTCCCGATTGTTACTTCTTCATTACACACCGCTTGTTGTAGCGTGTTATATACACAGATTTATGAATGTTTTTTAATTGAGATCGATGCGTGCATTATCACATTACCATACGAACATAATACCATAATATAATTACTTAGTGCGCTCCACTGGGCGTATACGCTATACGCGTGTACAATTATTCACGAAACGATCAAATGAATATAAATTAATAATTATTTTTAATTGAGTACCAACCTAATTTCTTTAAAATTAGTGCGGAAATACTTATAGAATAAATAAATAAAAACGGCGAATGTTATGATATCGCGGTTTACAGCATATTGTAATTTTATTACATGGCGTGTTATATATTATTATGCAAGACGTTTAACTGCGATTTCGATATAACCGTATGTACGTATAAACAGTGGGCAACTATAACAATTCTTCTTTCGATCGATTTTTTGATAGTTCAATGTTATAATATAATACATAAACCATGTCTGGTTCGTATTTATATATATATAGGTAGTAAGAGAGAGAGAAAGAGCTAGTGGTATGCCGGTATATATTCATAATATAAACTACGGCAGCAGCGGCGGAAATATATATATAGCAAATGGTGGTAGTGGATCCGAAATTAGAGTAGTGCAGGTGTCGTATTTCGCCTTAGTTCAGGGTGATTTAGATAGTCCGACGTAATGAAATTTAAACCCGCTGACGATTAATGGCGCCGCCGGCCGCAAGTACACAAATTTTCAGTTGCCGGCGAGTGAACGCGCATTGCGGGATCGTTATAATTAATAATTCACGCGACCAGTGCCTGCGTGTGTGCCGAGGGGGTCTCCTATTTTCAGTGCAAAGGGGGATATTGTGGGATAAACTCGTGTGGTGGCAGGTAGGTCCCGTCGGTATCAGAAGACCCCCGCACGCACCGTCACCGTTTCTGCCGTCCCGTCACCTATATACACGACCGTCTGTGGGGAAACCAAAGTCGAATTTATGGCTCGTCCGTACAATGCGTCACAGCGTGCAGTGCGTATATTATGTATATACCTACGTGCGTGTATTCGTTTTCAGGATTCCGAACAAAACAGATAGATATTTATGTATATTATATATAGACGAATAGCTCTTAAAAAATTTAAAGTACCAACATAAAGATTGAAAAACGAGTGAATTAAGATTTTTCTCAATTGTATACCCATAATACTGTCAGTTGAAAGTACGAGAATTGGTTTGTGGAACAAAATTATAGACACATCGTGAAATACAGCCTATGGTTAGATATTATAGTAATATAATGTGCGTAGAAGCTAACGAACTTTTTTTTATTATTATCTGTTAAAAATTTAATAGCGTCGATTACTAGCCTACTTTTAAATTAGATAATAATATTAGATTATAGATAAAACAAAATTATATTAAACTTATTAATATGTTTTACTTAACTTTACACTATATAAACAAAAATATGTATATAATATATATATATTACTTCCGTGTTTTTTCGTTAAGTGATGCCTAATGGAGTAAAATTGGGTAAGTAAAGATTCTTTGTTTTTCGGTGTATTTTGGTTATCAAAATGTTATTTATTGTCAAGTGTTCCTTGCATGTGTTTCCCGGAGGGCGGTTTTTTGGTGCGGAATTCATGTATCTAATTCTGACTCGAGTGATTATTACTTTTTCTCTTATTTTTAAAGAAAGGGGAAATTATTTCCATTTTGTATAATGGGAGTTTTTATATTTCTTCATTTGCTTTTAAGTGGTACCTACTTTATTCAATTTTTTTTTTTTTTTATTATTATTATTCTTCTGTTTTGAAGTTCATAGCATTAATTAAGTGGAGATAATGGTCAGGTAATAAGTTAATTTTTATGAAATATTTGATAAGATGGCTTCATCTATAGTTAAGTCTACTTTTTGAACCCAAAAATTATAATATATATATATATATATATATATATATATGAACACACACAACTATACCATGTATATATTATTTATGCATATACAGAGTGTATTCCATAGATTTGATCTATTCAAATGTAATATTGTCAGATCTTCCTGATGCATATAAATATAATGCAAATTTATGATGTGTAACTGAAGTTGCATATAGGAAGGTACCAAGCGCATGTGCACATATTGAATAATCTATATGTACTCAACGCAACCGAGTATTATTTTATATAGATAAAACTATAACTTCGCCTATTGTGTTACGTTTATTATATTATCATTTTTCATATAATACTATGTGTGTGTGTGTGTGTATATATGATACGATACCAGTTTATTGTTTTGCAGTAAATATACGTGATACGTCCTGGAGCTTTGTTTTTGCACGCTTCGTGTGAATGTTTTTTTTTCTCATAAAATATAGGTTGATATATAAAGTATATTAAACAAAATATAATAAACTAATAATAACGTATTGTCTACAGTATATCGTTTTTCCATCAGCAGCCGCGCCCGGATAATCTTTCGCTACGCCATCATCGCACCAACGGTCGCGTGTGCCGAAGACGTGTAACCACAAACGGGCGTGGTTGCGTTCGTACATTAATATATTATGAAGTGTATTTTGGCTATTGGCATCGGTTTACCAATTATATGTGTAAGTACTTTTATATTAGATTAATATATAAAATACATAGATGCAAACGTGTAAGTATATGTGTGTGAATTTCCTTGAACACACACATGGCCCTATATGTAATATTATATATATATATAATATATATAAGTACCTACCAAACCAAACATAATGCTAATAGCGAAATTTTGCTATGGTCGCTTTAAACCCGACTAGAAATTATTTTTGAACCAATGATATGTATTAATTTAATATGGGCCTTAAGACGTATGATTAAATATTATAAATTATGACAATAAAACTAAAATTTGCTGGTAAGAAATGTCTTCTCCTAAATACAAAACAGTACAATGAGCTGGCATGTTATTCTTACCTTCACCTTTTGATGACTCGAATTATCCGTGCATTCAAAAAAACTCAATTTGCGATGAAATACAAGTATAAAAGTAATTACCTTGGTAAATACGCTTAATATTGGAGCAATCGCGATTTTTTTTCCGGCGGCTGCAGTGCACACTGATTGTTAGCGGATGGTCCAGCTGTAGTCCACACAGTCGCCTCTATTACAGCTGTAGCTAGAGGAGGGTTCATCCAGAACACGCTACCTTCTGTGGTGAAACACGCGGGGATCATTCACGCAGTAAGCATGCCAGATAATAATAATATAATAATAATTATTATTATTTTATCATCGTCGTTGCCGCGTACACGGTACACCACCTGTATATCAGACTCCTGACTTGCATAATATCATAATACATTATATACCTATATACGTTAATACTGATATTATATATAGAAAAATGTGTATGTATTTATTATTATTATTATTATTATTATTATTATTATTATACTCGCACTCAAGCGTCGCACACCTCTTTCGGCCATAAATTAATGGCTGAGGCAAAAAAGACATGGCGGTCGACACGCAATTAATCTTGGAACGTTGCCGTGACACATACACACGCATACTTACACTCAAATACTCGATACTCACATACATTCATGCGCCACGACGGCACCAGTCGAAAATAAATAACCGTGCGGGATGAGCGATCGCGCAAGGGAAATCACGTCAGCTCCGGCGACGGCGACAAACGTGCCAGCGACTCTATCCCGAGATTTATGTCGAGATTTCCTATATAGTGTATAAATATATATATATATATATATATTGTGCGTGTGTGTATTTGCATCTATGTTTTACTTATATATAATATCAAATATGACTAACGTGACCATAATTATTTTTCTTCAAATCGGGACATTTGTACATTTTAATAAGAAAACCATATCATTTTGTGTAAAATATAGCAATTTTTTATTGGAAAAACAGATTTATTACATATTTAAAAACGAAAACAGAAAAGCGCAGCTAATATATTAATTGTAATAATAATAATGTTATAATAGAGTCAAGCCCGGATTAATAGAGGAGGCCAGAGAGGCACGGTCCCGGGGTCCATTGATTTGGGGGCCCACCTTTATCTCCAATATAAATATATATATTTAATGCGTTTAAAAAAGTAAAAAAAAAAATGATTTTAGTGAGTTCAGTATATAATTAATAATTAAAATAATATAAAATAAAAATGTTCTTAATTTTATACTACGAAAAATTACTAAATAATAATAAATATTAAATTTCTATTCTAATAATCGATAGTGTATAATTGGTAATAATTGATATTAAATATTCTTGATCTATTCGCATGAGGTGCCTAATGATTGTTCAGCCGAAAGAGCATTTTTCAAATTAGCAAAAATAAAAAATAAGTATAGAACTAGCCAGACTAAGAACATTTTAACATCATTAATAATATTATAATCAGAAAATGAAATTTTACAATTGATCCATTTTAATGAAATTATTCAACAATTTGCAAAAGAAAAAACCAAGAAAAAAAATTTAAATTATTATTAATTTTAAGAAATACAGTGTTCATATATATATATATATTTATATATAGAATATGTGTATAATAAATTATTACATAACTATTAATTTATATAGCTTTATATAAATTTTTTATGCTGACAAAATTATACAATAATAATGTACAGTTTTTCAAATGTAGTGATACAATCTTATTTAAGTTAAAGTTAAAAGGGGGCTCACTAAGTTTATGGTGTCCTGGGGCCCAATTGATCTTTAACCCAG
This sequence comes from Melanaphis sacchari, assembly GCF_002803265.2. Lineage (NCBI taxonomy): Eukaryota > Metazoa > Arthropoda > Insecta > Hemiptera > Aphididae > Melanaphis > Melanaphis sacchari. The sequence continues at coordinate 4,145,272 of NW_020270366.1, read as the reverse complement.
GCTTGAATAGAGTACAATAGTCATTTTTATCTATATGAACTATGGACTATGGGTTTTAATGTTTTACAGTACATATGTTATACGTATACAGTATAAATTTATGATTGTGATTTGTGATCAATAAATTTCTACCAAAAGTCAAATTTTCTTAAAGCGGGACACTTAGTTCGAAAGCGGGACGTATGGTCACGTTATATATATATTATGACATAAACCTACGTATACTAAGATTATTTGTATATCTATTGCTGCACTGCAGAAGAGTAAACAATTTCTACCACAATTTTATTTATTTTTCAAGAGATAATTATGATATTTAATTTATTTGTACTAAAATTATTTTAAAATGAGATAAACAACAATCATTGTTTTGGCATACCGCATTTCCCAATGTCCCTGCGTGATTTTTTAATCAATTATGTATTATGCAATGAATCAATTTCTAAAACTTTTTTTAGACAAAAATGAATAGATATAATATTATTTTTGCCAGAAATCTGTTAAAAAATGTCGCCGTATAGAATATTTTTATATTAATTCTAAACTTAACGATACATTTTACGCCTATGTGAATAATAAATATATTGTATTACTATGTTGTATTTACTATTTTATAAACATATTATACATCGTGTTCGTTTCTTCCAATTTTAAAGAAATGTTGGTCATCTATAACGCGTTCTTCGTGGATTTTTGGCACTCGTGGTATGATATATTTATAAATAGGGATTAGGTATAATGTATATGATAAAATATACGCAATATATATATATTTATATATACGCTATACTGGCCCATAGCATCGTCTGTTTTTTTTTTTTGTCATTTCCCTTTTTGTTTCCGTCGCCGACGATGTCCTCTTCTCTTCACAATAATAATATAATGGACGTTCGGATGTTGTTTTTGTATATGGCATACACATATTATACGAATATGTTTGGTCTCGGCCGCGTTAAAAATAACAATACGCAACCAGACGACAACAAAAATTCAAAAAAAAAAAAAAAACCATACGTCCTGGCGGCAAAAACATTCAATTTCTAGAAACCATTGCGCATATAACATTCAACGACGGGACCGTACGCTTACTCATTTTTCCACTATATAGAAGACTATGTGAACGAATATTTCAACAGACGCGTATTATCTATTTATGTGTATTATTTGATTTATATATGTATTGCCGCTCGGTACTTATCGGTTGTCGACTGCGCGATTTTCCTGTCAACTCAATACTGCAGTTATTGTGACTATATCACATATTGAATTAACACTGCATTTATTATTTCAAAATAGTTTTATAATCTGTAAGACGAAATATTAAATAATATAAATTGGTCTGCTTAACTAAACATTATTAATAACTATAATATTCATATTATATTTCCATAATATCAGTTTTCTGAACATACTTTGGAATCGTGACCTACATACTCGTATTTGTAATAAAGTAGTATGGTTAATGGTCAATTCTTTATGGTAAATTCACAGCAATTTTTTTTTTCATTGTAAATCCTAGATTTCTTAAGTGAAAATGGTATAGTTGTACATAGTTTTTACATGCTTTACAGGATTTTAAGTAGCATATTAGCCTTGTTTATATTTTTTGTCTTGTAGATTATAAAATTATCTTAAAATTATTTAAAGCAGTATTAACCTGTAGTCTAAGTAGGTAATCATAATAACAGAATTGAGTTTACCATAAAATCGTTGATAATTGAAAATAACTTGTATACTATAAAGTCTTTACACAATAGCATTTATTTTATATTATTATGATACACTTAAAAGAAACATTTACAACAATGTATATGATTTTATTATTATTGTAATTTTGGAGTAAGTCGGTATTGTTAATAATGCATTTAAAAAATGAAATGCGTATTCTTATGATTTTGTTGCATTCTTTTAGCAATAATATTTTTTAAGAAATTAATTTTATTCTCCAAATACAAAAAAAAAAACATTAATTTATTTAGTATTTTTCTGTGAGCAAGTGTAACCAAATATATTAATATATACGTGACCATACAGTTTTTTTGTATCAAGTCCAAGAATAACTATATAGCTATAAGTTAAAATATATGATTGAATTATTGTTGGAAAAATAAAAAACATGGGCACGTGGTCAGTGGTAATAGCCAATAGGTATGTACATTGCCGATTATTAATTCATTTTTTAAATAGGTAATATAAATGCGATTAAGTTAAAATATATTAATATACAAACCGTGTGATATTACAATAATATTACAATATTGAATAATAGGTATATATTATGTTTTGATTTTGATATATTACTTAAAATATTATAAATAACCAACAGGCATCATAATTGAAATGGAATTCTCATGTAATAGTTATTTAATTACTTAATCAAATGTATAAGCACAATATTTAAAAATTGTCTGACCTAACTGATCAAATTTATTATATTATATTAAACTAATTTTGTATTAACTATAAATAGTGTTTCAAGTGATATAAATATAGATATGGTCGTAATTGATTTTATCTATAAACTTTACTGTCTCAATCACGATGAAAAATAACCGGAAACTGTATTTACACATGTCTATTTTTTAGTTTTAACTATTAATTTATAGTGTTACTACCTATAGGTACCTATAGCTCAATAATAATTTATTGTTAAAAATTCCGTCACGGCAGGTGTTAAGTGATATAGATCAAACAATTTAAGTGAAAATCAAATACAGTTACGGGAAATGGGAATCGTAAATTTATTAATACAGGACATTTTGTATACATAAATATGTTATATCTACCTAAAACTATTTACGTACATTTACATATTATACGTAATAATTTTCTTATAAAGCTATTATGATACTACCAATACGATAATAATATACAACACAACAAAAGTGTTGGTCATCTCTGGGGGTTCGATTTGAAGAGGGGCCATAATATTATCGTCATGCACCACCTCCGCAGGCTAGAGAGCCCCCGAGATGATAATAATAACAACGTTCATATATAATAAGACTTCTCAAGTTCTCGCTGAAGTTAGTACAGAGGCTGACCGAAAAGAGGAATGATAATGGTGGACGGGCTCAGGTCAAGAGATAACAATGAGTTATCGTTACATTGGGACCCAATGGCAACGCGTAACTTTGAAGGGATTATTTATGACCGGAGTTTTCGAGAGCCTTGAGGGATCCTTACTCACATATACTCATACACACACACTTTTGGATATTAAAAAGTTTGGTGCCTGCTTTACATGTTTATTTTTTCTTTTCCTAGAAAACTTTACATTATAATATATATAATAACATGTAACAATGCAAAGTGAGTTTACTTATAAGTTTATCAACAAAACGTTCGAGCATTATTTTTTTCCCCTCTGGTTGAGCGCTATATTTTATACTCGTAAAGCTTTTTATGCTGTGTTACTTTTTTTTCCAACTCACCGTGTCTTCAAAAGTAAAATTGGAACCAAAGTTCATGATATAATCCCTCATCCGTTTTGGTTAGTTTTACAACAATCCGCCCCTCTCTGGATAGGTCGTAAAAAATATCCTCGAGTGCGTTTACATGTGCCCAGGACACGTGCGCGAATATCAACAGTTTTATGCAAAATTAAACGCATCACATTAATACGGAATAATTTGTATAGTATTTATATTCGTATATATTATGATAGCCCTAATAAACATAGTATTTCACTCATTTTTGAATAATGCTAATGATTTGATAATATATTACATTAATAACTCTCAATTTTTTTTTTTTTTTTTGAAAAGGAAAGACATACCGTTTTTGTTTTAAATCATTCAAAAGATTTATTAATTTTAAAATTAAAACTCGTTTAATGGATTGGATAAGGAACATGATTTTGTTTTTATACTTTATTATTCCAGTTTTATCTTTCTTTATAGTTGTATACAATTCGTGTGTGTTTTGAAACATGTTCTTTGCGTAGAACATGAGCATTATAAAAGCAATTTTCTAGAGAAAGAACATGAAGAAAAATGTTATTTTATTCCATATACTCACCATTGCATAATGAATAATGAGTGGCTTAAAAATGAATAAATCTTAGTTAGTACATTTAAAGTATGCGCGTCATTAAATTTAAAAGCAATTGTAGTTGACTCTGAAAAAAAAAAACTTTTAGATTTTAATAATGTATGCATAATAAAAAAATCTATAAATCGTTGACTAATAAATAAACTTATACTTAACAACTCTCGGATTATAAACTTTGAATTACGTATATTTGTACGAAAATGTTCAGAAATTTATTCAGTAGACTATAGTAATGTTAAATCACACTTAATAATAGCTAATATTCTCTGAACTAATATAAAAATTGTGAAATAATCTATAGTTAAATTGTTAGCCATAATACATAATAAACTATACTTGTAACTGATACATAATTATGCGCTAAATTTTTATTTTGACATTCATATTTTTCGGTCACAGAACTTTACAATTGCATACACATCTTAATAATATATTAAGAGTACTAGTCACAATTTTTTTTTATAAACGCTTAAAGTTCAGACATTGATAAAATGGAAAAATCACAAATATTTGTAAACTATTTGTAATCATAAGTTAATACAATTTTATATTTTAATAAATAATTACTAACCTATATTATTTATAATGCAAACATAACCTGTAGTAATATAAACATAACTTATAATGTAAGTACAATATTTTTAGAAATGCTAATAACTTTTTAACGAAATATTTTATTGTGTTCAATGATTTTTCATTTGATCTAAATGTTACTCATTCAATACAGTGACCTACTCAATGATGATGAGGTAAACTCAAAACCTACTATTGGGAGTAAAAATGAAATCCATAATTTTAAAGAATGTTAGGATATTTTACAGTCCTTTAGTTTTTATGGTCTAATTTTCTTATATTAATTAATATAAAATAATTTATAAATATTATAATGTTTTGATTTCAGTTTTTTCGTAGTAAGCAAATGTTTTATACAAAAAAAAAAAATGATCTATAAATAATTGAGTTGTGTATCACTAAATGATTTATAATTTACTTTATTATATGATTTATTGAATTATTATCCAAGTTAATTTTTTGTTAATATAATATTAGTTTATAATATTTCATTTTTAGTTTTTCCAAATATTTTTAAAACAATTTTAATTATTTCAATATTTTGAAATTTACTGAATTTTTCATATATTTTTATACTGTAGGTTTGGTAATAATATCAAAAGAGTAAATTTTTATAAATTTAATGTAAGTATTTTCCAATTTATAGAATTTTATTTTATAAAATTTATATCATAAAAATTCAAATTTAAAATTAATAATAGTATGTTTAATTAGCTAAAAAAATATTTTTAATGGAAAACTTAATATGTTTTATAAATATGTACAATTTATCATTGGTCGTTTATTAGTTTATACTAATAATAAACCAATGTATATAATATCTTTTTAACTATTTTTCAAACAAAATGTATTAATTTATTATTGAATTTTATAAATTTTATTGTTTTATGAATAGTAAATTATAATAAAAATCGATTAGGATATATGATGTTTAAAGGTTATTTTATGGAAATAACTCAATTAAATAGTACATAATACAATTTAATAAATTTATAATAGTTCAGTATCTTTGGAAAATGTTATTCTTATACTTCAATTTGTATTTTTCGATTATGCTATTGCTATTCCTTCCAAAACATTTTCGAATCACGCATTAATTTTATCGATGTACAATGTACGACATAGTTTACGGTTCATCGGAGTGGCGCATTTGAAATTTTATTGATGATGCATCTTTGCAATGTTTTGTTCACGGTTGGTTGCTTACTTTTAATGAATTATTCATTTTAAAATTACGGGTTTTCGCTTTTGAACTGGCTTCAGAACAAATTGTATACAGTATAAGCAAACTTGAATAAACTGACTAACAAAATGTGTTCAATAGTACAAATATCTTAAAGTAGTGCCAAAAATATTTCAACTATTTCTTGATATCTATATACAATTCTACATCATATAGTTATAAATTTTGAACCCCTCCGACTAAATAATATATTGTGTGCTTGTGTATATGAGGCAATAATAGTATAATCATGGTCGGTCGCCATTAATAATAATAATAAAAAACCAGTTTCTAATTAGATGATATTCTATAATAGTAACGATTTAGAGTGAATTATAATGGTTTGCAATGTGTGGCAGACGATAGACACGAGGAACACAAGTGTTGAACAAGTTACATAGTCATTATGATTTATTGTCATAAACAGCCGAAATTAAGACCGCAAGAAGTTGAACCTAATTCGATTAATCATAGTGGTCGGCTAAACACATGTATAAATAACTATTTCGGTATTTCAATCGAAAAATATGAAAAATTACTATTTGAATTGGTGTATTCGTAATCTCAACGACATCAATTCCAACTTGGATAAAATAATTTCAAACAAGTTTGAACAAGTATATTATATATCTAGGTACCTACTTATAATACACACATGGAACTATTCGTACATGTTTTATATACCTATTAAATCAAATAATCGATAGGTAGGTCATAGTTTTATAATATGTTTACGTTCGAAACTTAGTATTAGAATTGTTGACTTCTTATAATTTAATCCATTAAGATTTCGAGTATTTTGCTTATATTATATATTCACACTATAAAATATGAACTCTAAATTAACAACGTATCTAAGCGATATGCGAATAGTTTTAAAATATGTTATAAATTAATACGTTTACATGCATACATAAGTTGCAGTCCATGACATTTTGTCATTTTGTTACTTTGGAAAATAAATATATTTTTGGAAAAAAAAATGTTATATAATGTTACTTATATTTCACTCTAATTTTTCAAAATTTAAACGGTGTAAAGGCATTTAAACATATACTTTTATTGCATTGGAGTAATGAATAATGACACAAATAACTTCGATTTAAACTCTATACTAAAACACTTTTACTACTTCAGTTATTAGTACCTAAATTATATTATTATCGTCCATAATGCTAGGCTATGATTGATCGAAAAAATAATATAAAATTACATTTATATATAGGTTCTTACTCTAATTATATAACATATAAATATATGATTTTAATACCTGTCCTGATTTTACTATTTTTCGACTAATACCGTACTAAATTAATATATAATATAGTATTTTTTAAATATACAAAAAAATTTCAGAGTTTACGCGACCAAAATTTAGCAGTTGCAACAGCTGTATATAATGATAACAATATATTATTATTAATGAAACTGCATTAAGTGTGTGTATCATATCGCGTCTGTAGCGGCGTTATCGGTCGCACTTGTTATATTAGGTATTATAAAAATAATATATATATATATATATATATTATATAAATAAGCATCGTATCGTAACCGAACAGAGCGAAAAACATAAAAAAAAGCCCCGGAAGATATATCGAAAGTCCTGTTCGAAAAGTTCAACTTTTGCGATATAAATCAACTAGGCTTTGAAATCCCGCATTGCAGGCGCTGATATATTGGACCGGGCCACGTTTCGCCGGCTCTCTGCCCTTCATCTTGATTCCAGTTTGGCTTTTTTTCTCGTATTTATTTATGGGTTTCTTTTCTTCCCCGCCGTCGCTGTTTACCGACTTCCCATGTCCGCTGTCGCCGCAACGCCCAATGACCTTTATCCTCTTATCGGCAAAGCCCGTCAACGGGAAATAATAATTACATTTTTGCCGAAAATCCCACAGATACACGCCGCACATTTATATTATACGATATATTATAGATATACGACCGACCCACAAAACGGGGAGAAATTCACAGATCAATTTTATAATATTTTCTCAAAGTATAGACATATTTACCCTGCAATAAAGGCGTACCGTATACGTACAGTATGATACGTTATATTAATCCCATCAAACATGTCTCGAATGTGCTTCCTTAGGATTTAACCTTTAGGTTGTGCATATTAACTGTGTGATGCTAAATAGGTGCATACTATAGCTACACGATACGTCTTCTGCCGAATAAATCCTGCGCCCCAATGGTTATAACTCCGTGATCACTCGAAAAGAAGTTATTTCGCATATTTTTTTCCCGGTAATGGTAATATTTTATCCAAGCTTTTTAATGCATTAGAAAACCGCATAGAAAGTCAAATAGTATTTTAAAATCGTATCGATTGCTACGTAAAGATACCTGCTGTAAGATTAAACAAAGTGTATATTTTATAGCTTAAAGAAATAAATCTTAATTTATTACCACATTTGTACATTTATTCATGCCAAGATCCGCCACAGTGGAGTTGGTCTAAAACGATTTGAATCACACTGATGTAATTCATATGCGTCGAATATGAAATATTCATATAAATTGCTTAAAATTTACTGACTGATCATACTGCTGTTTTAAATAAAAAGTATTGGGGTATAATAATATTGTTTTAATATATGAGTACACTCAAATATAATTATTAATTTGTTAATATTAAAAAAATGAAGGTTTAAGTTACTGAAATCTAATTTGCAATTACATAGTATTCATACTATACAAAATTTACGAGTATGTAAACAATACATTTTATAATCAATATTGTCGGGCAGGTAGATAAGTAAATACAGCAATATCTAGTTCTTTAAAGTGTGATAATTAATGATTCCTAAAAATTAAAACTGTTATACCAACAATAGAGTTTACAATGATTAAAACATTGTATATTTCATATTGTACTTGTATTCGAATACATTGAATTATTAAACAAAATGATACGTAAGTTGTATGTAATAGAATGAAATATTATAATGTAATAATCGAAAATGAGTTAACTTAACCAAAAAATTTTTTTTTCTCTTTTATATTAAAATAAATATTTAAACATTGTTATAGTGATAATTTATATTATATACATAATGGCACTTACATATTACATTATTATACATACACACACACACACACACACACATATATATATATATATATAGAATAATATTAGCCATCGGAATAGTTTGTTTACTATTATACAGTATACTATCGATTTAATATTGAATATTTAGAGAAAATAGCGGATGCATATTAATATTAGTATTGTGTATTACTAACAAATTACTTATTAATTGGTTTTACGATAACTCTTTTGGAGTCCTGGGTACTTATTATTATATTATGTACATTAAACGCATAATAAATGTTAAATGAAATTAAATAAATAACAGTAATTCTCTATAAGCAATAATAATACAATTATTAACAAAATAGTATTATTATTTATTATATACAATAATTTATTGTATATTATTAGAGAATAACAATATTTATTATTTTAAATGAATTAACAGATCTACTCTGAAAATATATTAAAATACCTACTACATTGTGTAAACTGTTAAGCTTATATTATTTACTAAACCTATAAATTATTATTAATAAATATGTATATTAAATTAATAATAATTTCTAACAGTATTTTAGTATAAACATGTATTTAAGTATCATGCATAAATATTTAATCATAGTTAATGTAATTCATTTATAGATAACAATAAAAACTTTTTTCATGAATATTAAATAATACGAGTATTCTTAAAAATGATCACTCTAAGTTTCTAATATAGATATACACTTTAAATTTTAATATCGAAACATTTGACCTTAGTTAAATTGTATTTGAATTACTATTGAAAATAAAAATATTATTAAACAAGATTCAATGTTATAGTTTTTTACGATATTTTTATGTTCTTCCACACATCAATAACTTTAATATTAAAGAAAAATTATATTTTTTTGATAAATATTTAGGGTAAAAACAGTTTTTACTTTTAGTATTATTTATTTTCTCCTACCATCTAAATATAATATCGTTTATATATGGTGATAACATTTTATTAAAATATATTATTATGTTTTCAAACCTAAACATGCATACCTATACCAATGCGTTCAGTTACGAATTTACTATCATTGTGTAGTTATTGCCAAATAAATATTAAATTTCGCAATGGTATATTATTTGTATAAACTTCATCACGTAAAAGACATACTATATACAATAGGGCTAGGAATAAAACGGACATTCACCAACACAAATCTGCCAACAGAGCACATAAATATTAAATCGAGAGCCTAAAAAGGTCCATATACAGCTGTAGGGTTACCCGAACACAGTGATCGTCCTATACCGGAACTCGGACGCATCCGAAATTGCCCTCCATAACTCTGTGTCTGTGCGTAATAATTTTTTTCCCTTCCGTCTCTTTTCCTACTTGTTTTTTTTCCTATGAAGAGGACCAAAGGGATCGTTACAGTATCGGGGGGCAATAAAACAATATAAAAACCGGTGGCCAGCCAGTACAGACAGCCCATACAAACGGGTAGAACTATTTTTACCCCTATAGTCCTCTCGCAGCCGTCGTGTATTATAAATAAACACAGAGATAGAAAGAATTCGAGTAAAAGATAGATGGACGGAACGATGGTAAAGAGGTGGGAAATCGAGAAGACGGGTAGAAGACAAGAGCGGACGTGCTGTAGCGTGTATATATACTATCACTAGCTGTTTATATATATATTATACGCGTAAGGGAAACTGCGTCTCGAGAAATTTAAGATAAAATAAAAGCCTTCGGGGCACTTTATCACGTTCGGGTCGTCGCCGGGCAGTGCAAACGCGTTTTGATCTTGGAGATTTATTCGCCCATCTCCGACAATGCAGCGGAGAAAAACCGGGGCGCCTCTACCAATTTTTTATTTTACTTTTTTTTATCATCTATATGCTATGCCCGTCCCTCCTAGAAATGATAAACTACCGGATTGCATTCGAAATATTCAAGAAGCCCGTTGTATTCCGGGAGTCATGTTATCTATCTTATTTTACCCAATCACCCTTTCTACCCACAACACCCCTTCTGGCGCCGGTGTTATTTGCACCGCATTATATTATACGGAGAAAGAATTCCTGCCAACGTCCACGTACGAGAGTCGCATTCAAAGTACTCGTTTAAGCAGGTATACGTATATAATATAGTAGTGTTCACATTATTCTTCTTTGCCGTGACGCGTTGGTAATTATTGTTGGGGTCAATACAACGTTCTGTATGGCATTTGAAATTGGCTATATAACATTAAAATAGACCGCATGTTTACTGCAATATAAAGTGCAAACAAATTATTGTAAGATCGTATCGATATATTATGAATGAAAAAAATATATTATACATTATATTGTAAACAATTTCTTTATGATTAATTTATTATATTTTATAGTGTATAATGTATAATATATAATTAAATTAATAACATAAATTGTTGTAGATATATATTATTAATGTTTAAGTAACAAAAAACTATTTTTTATGTAAGCTTCAAGTTAAAAAAATAAATAAAAAAAATACAATTTTATTTTTGATACAAAATATTCTTATATATATATAATATACAAGGTTATGTTAAATGAGTTTCAATGAATAGTATTAGATATAACAAAATATTAAGCCTTATCAAATATGATTTGATTATATATTTATATGTAAACTATGATTATATTATATCTGCAAATATATATTTTACATTTTCTAATTTGATTATTTATTATCATGACAAAAAAATTACTCTTAAAATTTTTAATATAAAGACATACACATGCAAAATACAACGAGTAATAAAAAATATAGTAAAATGTAGAAAAAATAATTGGGGAGTCGTTCTGCTGTCTATAGCTACTTTTAGCTTAAATATTCAATTGCGTCAGAATCATAACTCAAAATATTTACACAATATTGTGCATATTGAGATTTTTAATTTACTGTTAGAAAAACTTATAGGAAACATAACACTTAATTCTTAAGCCTTGATGTTTTAAATTTTTTTTGAGTTGAATTGTGTATATAAAATTATGATTTAAGTAACAATTATATATTTTAAATAATAATAAATCACATAAATTTTTTTTAGGATAAAATATATTGCTATTAACATTCAAATATCAAATATCAACATCTTAACTTCATTTCTGTATAAATGATGATTATGGCTTTCAGATCAACTTATTTTTTATATTCCAGAAAAAAAATATATTTGAAGTCTTTTATAAAATTTACTGATAAGCCCGACATAAACGTTAATGCGATTAAACATTTTTAGAATATTTAACTACAAATACTAACATAATTTTGTATATTTTCGTTATTTTGATGAAATTTGTGAAAATTGAAACTTTTAATGCTTATAAAAAAAAAAAAAAAATGCTTGTAGTTTTTACTATACATTATTGTATTTTTGAAATTGCTTAATTACTATAATATCAACGTATGTCTTATGAGATCCACTAGATTAAATTTTTAAGTCATTTTATTCATTAATAATATTATATCATTTAAACAAAAAGCCAAAATATTTTGAATTTATATTATAATACGTATATTGTATCCATATAAAATTAAAATATTAAGTATTTTTGAACTGAATCAAATTTATTACCAAAAATCATTTGATAACAGGCATAAAAATTTAAAAAAAAACACTCATCGTATAAATTACACATATTATATTCATCCACTCAGTATCAAAAATGTGAAGGCATCACAAATAATTACGATATTAATAAGTATAAAAAATATAACCCGTCATGAAGAAATACAAGATTATAATTCAAAACCTGTCACTATCATTAATTATTAATGATACTATGTGACTTGTTGAAGTATAAATAATTGTAATAGTTGACCTGATTAGAGTTTTATTTTATACAGGTTTCATTGTTCTACACTAAACAAATAAAATTACTTACGTACATCAAGAGTGGTACATAATATTACTCGTGTACATAATATTTTCTAAATGAAATCACAAGTTTTTTTAAGTTGCAGTTTTCCTAAATATTAAAATATTTCGACTTAAAGACATAATATGAATTTTCTAACATATTTTTATGAAATGTTATTACAATAAATTACATGATTAAATTCAAATACAATATTCTTTTATGAAAAGTAACTTTTGTACAACCGATTTCGTGTATATTTTATCATATTTTTTATTCAATCTTTTGAACATTGATACACATTATATTTTAAACAAGTTTAAGGTGGTACAAAAACTGCTTTCAATTTACACGTTGAATCACTAAAATGAAATAAAATTATTACGTTATTCATTAAAAATTGAAATTGGTTTAAATTACATATAAACGTTTTCTATGTACCTAATTAAATTTAAATATAATATAAAAGTTAAGTAACAGTAATAACTATTTTTCTATAAGTAGTTAATAAATGTTAAATTTTAATAATAAGATAATCTTAAAAATTCAATGGAATCGCAGTAATAATTCAATAATAATTACATCGTATTATTGATAACCAGATGTAATTGAACCCAATTTATCACTGAATCATTGAGATTTTAACTGTAATTAATAAAATTAATGTAATAAATTTAATGTTTATATTAAATCATTGTCTTATAAACGTGTAATAAAAATATTTATTATATTTTCAATTAATTTAATCATTTTTATATATCGACATAAAAATGATTAAATTAATTGTGTTTACACAATTGTACATTAAACAGTTAAATTTTTATATGATGCAATTAAAATATATTTATAATACGACCTTCTATATTAAATTTAAATTTATTTTAAAATATCATAGTAAAAATATGAAAAATAATAATAGTTTCATCAACAACATACTCGTACAATAATAAGTGAACAATTATTTTGATCAATATAAAATATGATAGAACTGTGTAATTGAATCTATCTTAGAGATTTCTATTAATATTAGGAGAAAATTTAAATTTATATTAGTACGAACTTTTCTAAGAAATGAGTATTTTCTGTTAAAAGAATCATTGTACTAATAGTTTATACAATATTATGCAATATAACATTAATGTAGTAGATACAAATGATAAAATACAAACTATAAATTAATTTTTAAATAAAATATTTGTTTCACCTCCACGGCTACTTTTATAATTTTTTTATCACCCATGATGTTTTATTATAAATTATAGGGTTTTCTATATTGAACCTGTACAGAAAAATCAGTTTGTAGGTATCTGTAATTGTTTATGTGAATTAAGATTTCAAATCATATGTTTTTTAGGAATCACATTTCATATAAGAGAAAATCTACTACGAACTATTTAATAGGATAACATATAAATCCGAAATCATAATTAAATTTTTAATTCAATAGATCGACTCACTCAAGTAAAAATACAACAAATATTTTGTTTAGTTTTGGTTTTTGGTTGCCACGCTTTAAAAAAAAAAAAGGACACAAATAAAAACCGTGAAATTCGTTTTTAGTACTCAAGGACAAATTGGTACTTATTGTGTCAATATTTAGAAATACCAATGATTTATATGATCATGTTTTCAATAACGATTAGTTCTGCTAACTGAAAATATTTGTATCAGTTTTATCCACCAAACTACGTTCGATTACGAAAAAAAATTAAATTACTCGGTATATCTGTAATTTATACTTGTTTTCGCTACTGAAAATATGAAAAAAAAAAACAATGTTACAATATGAAAAATATTAATGATTCATACTGTTGAATAATTTTTCTATCAAAAGTACTTAAGAAACATTTTATACATATATTTGGCTTTATACTACGGCGTGACAAAAATCGCATCATCAAGACTTTAAGTCCTATATATATATATATATATATATATAGATAGACAAATATAAGCATAAATATATATTATGTATAATACATGTGAATGCATAATTATTTATACATCCGTGCGAGAAACCCGATCAAATATAGAAGCGCATAAGTGGCACAGTGACATAAATAATAAATGATACGGAAAAATTTGTTATTTGTTGACTCCCTCCAAAAGATTCCATTTTTAAAAACTATTGTCTGCGCGAACACTGCACCGGGATGAAAATAGTTAATGATTTTCTCTGTAAACATGTAATACGTGTAGTTTACGAATATTACGATATTTATTATTGGTACAACAACATGTACAGCATAAACACAAAAAACGTTGCAAAACATCTCGTGACAATGGCGTAATAATAATAACAATAATGACAATAACGATAATAATAAAAGTCTCGAGCATTTTTATCCTGTCAACAGTACGCGGCGGTAGCGGGTGAAAAGTATTGTTTTGCGAGAGGGTTTTTCGCGTGGTTGGCGGACGACTACAACAGTACGCGGTGAATGGCGTATAATAGGTATCACTACACTAAACTCGGCGAAGCTCGGTCCGATACAATAAATTAGAAACGAGCATAAGATGGCGATAAAGGCAAGACCGAGCGATATTTCTTTTGAACGTTTCCAGTTACCGATTTTTCGCGTAGGAAACCCTGCAATCGTAAAAACCGCGTTCGCAAGATACGAATGAATCTCAATAATAAACGTATAAACAAACCGCCACAATGTTTCAACCCTTTTGCACGTACATAATAATATATGATGTAATAAACACGCATTGACTAGAGATCTTATGCATTCGATAACAAGACACGTCCTCTATACGGACCAAACGCCCGATAATTCATGAAATTGGATGTCAGTTGTTTTGTTTCGATCATGACAAAATATATAAGTACATAATATAAACCAACTTGTGTTACCAATACTCTTCCGTGGTTCTACTGAATTGGTGTGTTTGATTTGCAAATAGTCAAATATATTATAATATATAAATACACTAAATTTTCAAACGTAAATATAACATAAATTGGTAGTAGGAAGACGAGGAGTGTTTTAGCTGTGTAAAAAAAGAAAATAGTGATAAAAGTAAATAGATTTATTCAGCGGTAAAATAATATCAAAATTTAACGTTGTCGTAAAATAATAATAATATTATAAACTATATTATGATTTTGTTATATCAACATCGATCTGAATTTTACCACTATAGTATATCACTGCATATAAATACTATTAATTATTTCTAAGAAATTTTACTGGACAAGGAAATCGTACGTTTTGTACCACGGTTTTAGTAAGTATAGGTAAACACTAAACAGGTACCTACGAGAAATAAAATGGTTAATGGTCCATACCTCATACAAGCACAATATCCAATCGCAGATCATTATAATAATTTTTGCAAAAACAATTCTTTGAAAAATATTTAGTTATCGCCATAGTTGTCGGAAAAACCCCGTTTCGTTGATTTCGGCCGAATGATCCGCTAACAGCGATCACTAACCAGTTTGTTCGTTTTCGTCGTTTAGTATTTTGTTTTACACGTCGAGTCGAATGTGTCCCAAACTCTTATAATGTAGTGCACGAGAAAACTTCGAATGCCATTTATGAAAACTTAACAATTATCGGATAAGTGCGTTTATACGTTTTTTGTTGCTTTTTTTTTTGTGTGTATATAGTTAATAATTAACGAAAAGTGTTAAGGCCATGTATTAATTTTATGTGATGAAAAAATTTCCGTTGAGACGTTGACTGAGAACTGCAGAACCAGGTGTAAGTTTCAGCCGTTTTACTCGAGACTCCGGATCGACAAAAATGGCAAATTGGACTATACAGGTAGGTAATTTTATTTTCTGATTCTATAATCTGATGATCTAAAATATATACTTATAACTCGATATATCATACCTACCATTCGGTTTTTATAAAGAGACTTTCATGTAATTGAGCGGTATCGAACCTTTTGAGTTGAAATATATTACAATTGTAGGTACCTATAGGTATACGCATAAACACGTGCATGACTGTAGATTGTAGATGTTAACATAAGTTGACTTATGGGTGCTTTAAAAAAAACTAACATTAATATACTTGTCATTTGACAATATTAGTAAATAGGATTTCTAATTCCTGGTTTCTTTTTTAACAAGAACACGGTTTATATTTTTTTTTATATTTTCATTTTTCATCTCATTCTAAATTCTAATTTACTATGGTTCAAAAAGATACACAATTATACGTGATTTTACGTCATTTAACGATATTAAGTTAACTAAATACGTCTAAGGTATTCATAAAAACACAAAATTTCGTTGAACGTTTATTCCAAGTTCAGCCTGCAAGTCACATTGACAGCTAACATGTTTAAAACCTGCAGTTTACGAGATATGAAATATAAAGGCGATGTCATTAATCATTAGTATAGTTTAATGTATCAATAATAGTTTACTGTTATAAAACATTGTCATTTAACGACGTTCGTTGAAAATTCAAATGCGGTCGCCTGTAACTTACAAACGGGTGTGTATACAAAAATTGCATACCATCTAGTCCCGACAGTTCCGGAATCCGATCACTGTTGTATTATTATATTCCGAGATAATAAAAACTAATACGGAAAAATAGAGTATTTATAAGTAAGAAAAAACTTATATTGTATGCGTATATATCTAGGTATGATTATTATCGTGTCCTGTGTACCCGTATACATGTATATATTATACACCTATATAAGTCATAAGCGCCTGTTTAGATATAGCAAATGACCCCGAGTAATACTCAAGTAATAGTAGTATTTATTCGTGATTGTGTATGTGTGTTTGTAAAAACAATAAAATTGGACCGTATACGCGCGCGCGAACAGTGTTGTGTTGAATAAACAATCGACGGGCCGTCGATGGAGGCGATTTGACGAACACGCGCGTGTGCCCGTCGCCGCCGACCTAGACCAGTTCAGTGTGCCGGCGCGGGATAATAATTACTGTGTCCGGCGACGCCGGAGACGAGACAAATCGACCACTTGTCGCGACCGTATAATGGTAGTCAATAGTCATAATATGAATGTTCGCCGTTCGTATCGCGTTTTAAATGGCAACATTCCGTGTATTATATTATGATTATTATTACAGTAGGTCTAAGACGTTATAGCTTGTTGTTGGCACTAATAAAAAAAAAAAAAAAAAAACAGCTTCGTGATCTAATGATTAGGCATATAAATATCCAAAAGAGAAATCAATAATTTACGTTTTTTTCTTCAGATATTTGTGCATAATATTATCATTTATTTATATGTATTATACTATGTATGTATGTAAGAATATATGATAATGTCTGCTCAGTGTTCACAAACCTCTAGCATTTAAAGATTGTCTTTAAATATTATCTGGTGTAAAGTTAGACGATTTAGTTGTCAAGTATTTTAAATAATACCGTCGACTTTTATTTTATATAGTTGCTGTTTGCTATCGATCTGGAATCGATCTTTGAATTTCAGCAAGCTCGTTTATGTAAGGATTAATACTCACTCGCTAGACATCCACATTAGTTCAAAAAAGATTAATAAGTGCCAATGTTAAACATTATTTTTGTTTTAATTATTTTATATTACCGTAATATATTTGAGTTATAATTATTAACTATAGCGATTAGTTTACTTATCAGTTTATTAACGTATTTAAACATTATGATTTATGACTTTGCCGTAATAGGTTGAAATTATATTACACTTTAGGGCTTAAAAGATCTATTGACTTGAAAAATGATAAACCTTAGTGTAATTAGGGATCTTTAAGTATAATTTTTTTTTATATAAGTTAATAATACCTATGGTATTATTTTTTATAAACTTATAAATTCTAAATAATATGGTAATAAGTGTGTATTTAATATATCAAGTACATTTTAAATATTATCATAATTTGTAAATGTTATTTTATATACCTGTCGGCTATATGATATCATTATTTTTAAACTACATTGCTTTGAAAAAAAATCTTTCTATAGGTACTAGAATTTTGGATTTCAAACAATAATAAATACGTGGAAATATTGATTATATAAGAGGATAATGTTTTAAAACTAATCAAAGGTGTATTTTTTATTTTTTTTATTTCATTCAATATTGAATTACTATTATATTATAAGTACTTAGGTAATTGTAATTCAAAAATAATGTAGCGATTGTTTTATCTATTTTTGTTTATAGTAAGTAAAATGACAAAAATTTATATTTGTAATTTTTGATATAAAGATGTACAGATAAAATAAATAATAAATGATAGAAATTATAGTAAAATGTATAGAAAATAACCGGAAAAGTCACTCAAAGTATAATAGTTGTCAAGTATACATTGTCATTGGATAGATCACCATAATAGATGTATTAAATTTGAATTATATGATAATTTATTATATAAGTTAAATAATATTGAACTAAGACGAAGTGATACTTTTTTATTTCTAAGAATATTTTATTATTTAATTTTATATATAAATATATATCGTTTGGAATTTTGGAATTCATTTTTAAGCACATCGCTTCTAAAAAAAACTTAAACTTATCAAGTATTCAATTACTTATACATAATCGTAATCTAACATTCTGTTCTATATATATTGTTTTTATAATGTAACAAATTAATACTAAGGAATTTATACGGATAGAAGAAACATACTATTTTAGTATGTTACATTTCCAAATATATATATTCTAAAAGAAAAATAATGTATAGAAATGAATATATATATCAGATTTATCACTATTCAAGTATACTACGTAATAATCATGGTAATGAATTGTAAATATAGATAAATAAACGTGACGTGAATATTAGAGTAAACATAGTAATATGTAAACCATAAACCAAAATCATGTAATTTTAAAAATAATAAATTGTAATGTTTTAATATTAATCTAAATAGAAATTTAGTTAATACATTTTAATTAAAAATTAAAAAAATCTAAAATTTTAAATCGCTGATTTAAGCTTAATCAAATTTAGATTTATATTATATCTTCTTGTGCAGTATATATTTTTATTATTTAAATAAATAATAAACTGGTAATAAGTAATAACTATAAAACATTTTAACAAGTAATAAGTAATGAAAAATTAGTAATTAAAAAGCATAACTATTTATTTTACCAACATGTTCTGTTGTATACATATATTGAATTTTATTTTAATTTTCTCGTAGAAGTAGAATAGTCTTAAAATGGTGTAAATGTGTAAAAGGCTGTTGAAAGACTAAGGGAAATCAAATAAAAAGAAATTTTTCTCATGCAGTGACCAAGTCAGTATTCAGCCAGTCTTAACAATATAGGTACAGTAGGGTACGTTAATAGCTGATTTTATTTTGGATCGTCTGAAAATCAAACCTAATAAATCCTTCGAAGTGCCACCGATGCCCCGGTTCAAGGATTTATGTGCGCCCTGACTTCCACCATACGTCTTTTCGAGACCACTTACAAACAGATACCTCTACCTATAGATAATATATAGATATATAAGTAATAATATTTATTCTGGCGTTTTGGGAACCACGCGTTGTATGAGCTAGCGTAAGGAATAGCTAATTGCAACTATAAACCCCATCACTTAGAGATTTATAGGCACATAAACTACCGTTCGTTTTGCATCATCTCCTATCGAATTACCCCCTTCCACAACGACTGCTCACTTTGCACTTAACCACTGTCTAAAGTTTGTGCTTATTATATTATTGCTATTGTCAACATTTTAGAAAAATGCATTATTAGTTATTAAATTACTTGATTATATAAAATTCATGTTATTTGCTACGCATGTATTCTATCATTGTTAGAAAATAACTAATCCTAACTATAATTTTATTAGATTTTTTTTCTGATAATTCTAAAAAAGATAAATTTATAGCTTATTTATGAAAAAATTATATACAGAAATTGAATAAACATGTTCAATGTATCTTACTTAATTACCAATAAAAAGTGCAGTATTAAACATTTGACATTTTTTGCCTTAAATAGCGTTATCTAAATAAAAACACATAGTTGTTGTAAAATACATACTTATTGTAGATACAAAATGTATAATATTTGACCTATTAAAAAAAGTAAGAATAACGTAGATATATAATAACATTTAGTATATGGCCTTACTAGATTATTCATCATTAATAATTAGCATATAATGTATAACTATCGACCTATTTTATACTTAATATAAAAACTTATTGTATGGTACGTTTTATATTTGTATATGGCTTATAACATTAGGGTATGCGTATTAATGTCCAAAACATATGTATATATATATATGTATTTTATATATTCTCACATATTCATTTTATTTTGTATTTTTTAAATTTTATTTTTATAGCATTTTATAAATAATTATTTTTTTGTTTATCTTATTAGAATGAATTCAATTTTATAACAATTTACTACTAACTACCTGAATCAAGGAAAAAAATATTGTTTATTTTACTTTGTCATATAATTTTTATTATTTATGTTTTTATCTGCAAATATATTTAGATAGGTCGTTTCATTTACGATTTTAAATCATAAATATAATGTAAAATTACTTAAATTTAACTAATATAAATATCGTTTTGTTTAGTATTATGTAAAAAACATTTTTAGACGATTTTTTTTTGTTTTTTTAAGATATTAAAATCGTCTTTTAATTTATAATTTTTATAATTCATTAAACATATTAAGGAGAAAAACTAAATATTAAGGAAAATAACTAATTTAGTAATTTGTACAATTTATATTAGACTTTTCTATACTTAAAATTTAGGAATAATATAGGAAAAATATATTGAAATTATCAAAATTACAAAACTATTATGTTAAGACATTTTTTACAGTATCATATATACAGAGGACATCAATTTTTCGGATGATTGTCTCGTTTTTAGCTTGAGGGTGATATACAGTTTAAAAAAAAAACCGTTTTACAAAAACTTATCACGGACCAGCAATAAAAACGCTAGATCTGTTTATCTTGATAAAATTGTACAAGTGCCCCGGCGTGTTGCAGTTTCCTCTTTTTTTCGGGAGAAAAAAAAACATCCACCAACATAGCTCGTCGTAAATTTATATTTGCCAGTCTGCAAATAAGAACAAATGTAGCGGAAGACCCGTATCCATCGACAGTGTGATTTACAATCCGGGACGGCAGGGCTTACGGACAAATTTGTCGATAAATTCGGTGTCCCCCCTTCTAACCTTCTCCATATACGATTTAAAAACAAAATAAAAAACCCTTTTTTTTCATCCAGTCGTTTTGATTAAAAACCCTCATAATATCCGAAAGAGTGTACTGCAACAATAAAAACATAAATAGACAGCATTTATTTTTGTATTTTTATTTTATTTTATGATTATTATTATTTTTTTTTTACATACGTTTTGCTCATATAAGCCCTTCTCGTACAATATATACGAGTCTCAGGGGAACGGGGCTTTTATAGTTTTTATTTTGTTTGTTATATTTTTATTAAAGAACATCGCGTCCGCTGAACTCGAAAATGGTCCCCGAAAACGACAATTGCTGCTAAAAGTGCCGCCTAAACAGTAAACAGGTTAGGTACTTATATTGTATTAGAAGTTTGCAGTGTTGGTTTTGCAAGTATGGATTCCGTTAATCACATCATGAATACATTGTATTTGATTTATGGGCAAGTCGTTTTAGTATGATTGGTCGTTATAGATTTAAACATATGTTTTGATTTTTAAAGAAAAAAGGGTAGAACTGTAAATGTATAGTACTAAATTTAGTGAATAAATATAAATGTAGGCATAATAAAATATATTATATTATCATGTCATGAAATAGAAGATTTATTCGTTCGCATTAATTTGAATTATTTTGTATATTTATACATATTACTCTATTAAAAAGGGTTGATACTACATAAGTACGATTGGCCCGAATCCATTTTTATATTACATTAAATATTTGGTTATATAACATCTAAAATTCACGGCATGTCTACAAAACCAACGTTGAAACTGAGATAGGTCGTTATAGCAATAAAGCTTATAATGTCAATGAGTATATATAACTGCCATTTATATCTGGATAAAATGTTGAAATGCTTACGTAGTATTGCTGATGATACACATTAATGTTTATCCAAAAATTGCATTGGTTGTAAAATAAATTATTTTTAATGGTGGTAATTGATAGTTATTATAAAATGCTAATTCAAAAATCTTATAATTTATCACTATTATGTAAATATTAGTGAAATATTGTAAAATACAATATTAGTCAATACAAAACCACTTTCTTATAAATTATTTAAAAAGCGAAATTAATAATAATATAAAATTACTATTTTAGTATTAATTTAAAAAAATAAATATTTAATTTACATAAAAGTAACAGTTTTAATTGAATAATTATAAAAGGTAATAATTTTTTACCATTTATAAATTAAATAGCTATCCTCAAGCTATTTATGTTACCCATTAAATTTACGCCTTATATGTGATTCAAATATTATTTAATTTGTTTTTTAATATTTGTCATTTGCAAACAACATGGCGTTACTTTTATACCTTTATACACTGTCCCCGTGCACTTCGTTGCGCTTTATAAAATCTAATTTTTTATTTGGACTTTTTAAAATTTATTTCATCAATGACTAACGTTGTGGACATCATCGGCTCTCAACAGCTCAATCCATCACGTTACATCGCCCGTTCGCGTTATTACTTCGTTTATTTTTGGTGTTCTTTCTGACTGTTTTTCTTTTTGCTCTAATACTCAGGGTCGTAGCGTGATTTTAAAAAGATTATAACCTTTTTAGAAAATAGGGATATTAAATGAAAAATATTTTTTTTATCCAGCTGGTAGTACCAGAGGGTAGCACGTTAAAATGAACAAACTTATTAGCTTTATTATATTCGTTTATTAATATAATACTAATACTATAAATGTATTTATTAATTAAAATGCAATTTCATTATATAACAAATATAAATTTAATTTGATTAATAATTTGTTTTTAATGTTGAACAAAATTATTAGATATAATTTAAAATTAAATATGTTAGTATTTATAAGCCACCGATTAAAAATTAGCCCCATCTGTGATATTGTAAATTTACTGACCACATTTTATTATTATACTTTAATATTCACAGACAAAAAATTGTCTTATAAGAAAAGGTTACAGATATTTTTAATTTTCTTTAGAATCCTTTTTTTAGTAAAATGTATGAGATTTATCAGCTATTGAATAGCTCCGGAAATGCGAGTGATCAATGAGTAGATATACATTATCTGGTTTAGTGAAACATGTAAAGGGACAGATGTAATAACGATTTAAAAACTATTCAAAAATAAAATATATCTGAACATGCACTATAAATGGACTAATGTAAAATATGTAATTCCAATTTCACCACATAAATCAAGTACCAGTTGTGAACGGTTATAAATTTATACGGTTCTTGACATCATGTATACAGGCCTAATGGTCGACCATTATTTTATTTTAATAGGTCTATACGGATTTGGCAATATTTTTAGTTATTTTTTTCAATTTGGTGATTTTCATAAATGTTGAAAAGATATATTTTAAAAATGTTTTATCAACCCATGTAATTTTAAAGCAATTAAGCTATTATACTAATACTTAAAATGGTAAACAAACTTTACTTTAAAAAAAAATGTCTACAATAGAAATAGCGTAATTGATTGACGTTGATGATATTTAAATTATTATTTTATGCTTAATTTCATGTTTGGTCACAAACTTCAGAACTCACTGATCCTTGACCGTAATAGAGTTGTTATCGAGTATCAATTCTAACTTGCAGAATGCGAGAAAAGCGGCTTTAGCAGCCATATACATTTATAAATATATAACTGCAACTCGTCTACACGGTGTGAAGCCCCTTGTACTTTATATTGTTATAGTCACAACCCCTTGTTTTTCAATTCGCTAGTTAACTAAAAGTGCAGCCAGATAAAATTTTACGATATAGGCGACTTGTTGATATACCTGCTGTAATGGCGGCGCGAGCCACTAACAATATAAGTGTTTTACGTTTGTTCCCTAATTGTATTTATAATATAACTTCGTATGGGGAACGTGTAAAGGCTAGTGTGGCGTGATGTTGAATGGTACGGTGATTACAAAAGGAAGCCAAATGACTGCCAAGTCATAGGATGTGTGTTATTATTGTTATTATATATTTTGGCTATTATATCACAATATGTGTTTACTTTCATAAGGGGGTGCGAGGGAGGATTGTTATTGAGCGCGCAACAAAAATCTCGTGTACGCATCTACTGTATAGATGTTTAAATACATTTTATTTTTGGTTTTAAAATATAATAGACTATACTACAATACTAATAATAAATTGTTATTTGGTTATGATTAAATACAATTCAGATAATCATTGTATTATATAGTTACCTAAATAATCATATTTAATAAGTGCCCAGTGTCATTATTGTTTCATATTATCTCGAAGTTTTTTTATTAAAACATTAGAATCAGTTAATTTTTATTTTACCATTTTTTTATTCAATTTTACCAAAAATTAGATAATATTACTACAATATTATGTATTTTTTAAACTTTTTGTCCATTTAAATAATGTTGATATTTTTTTTCAAGAAATTAAAAATGAGCAGTTTATATACTGAGCAGAATATTTAATATTAAATATAGAATTATATAAATCTTAATAATAATTTTATAAACTTATTTTAACTAACTATGATTAAGTTATAGCTCTACAGTATAACCAATTATACTAATAAAAATGATTTTGTTAAAATTAACAATAATTTTAATAAAATTGTAATTACTATTACATTTTAAGATAAAATAATTTGATTATGTATATTATTATCAAAATATTTTAAATAAAACAATAAACGTGTTTAATAGATATAAATAGTATTCTATAATGAATTATTGCTAAATGTGTAAAATTTAAATATATAATGTATATAAATTAAAGTTAAGAAAGTTACTGCTCATCAAAGTTCTGACATTATTATAGTTCATACAGTAGCCTACAGATGTCGTCATCAACTATACAATTTATATGTATATATAAAAATATACATATTTAGATGTGATTTAGATAGATCTATTTGAAAACAAGTACTTTTACAATAATAATATTTTATATTTTAAGTAGTTAACTAATGGCTAAAATTATATCATTCTTTAAAATCAATCATATTAAAATCAAGAAACGTATATATATTATATTTACATCAATTTATTATTAAAGTTGTTTAACATTATTAATTTGATTCTTGAAATATTTACTAATTTTATTTTCAATTTTATGAATAAAAATTACGTTACTAATTTATTTAATTTAATTTAAAATTATTTATAAGTTTTTATTTTCTAATAATTTTATTTAAATGAGAACATGGTACGATTTTAGATATTTAATTATGAAAATGTTTTCATCATTTACTAGATACAGTGTAATATATACCTTGGAATGAAAATATGTGTTATGCCAATAAATATTTTGAAACGATTAATTAAATTAAGTAAATTTTAGCAACTTAATGCCAGTGTAATATTTAACACAGTATAAATTTAATACATCTTGCTTTAGTTATTAAATCTTAACTATGCTAAATATAAATACCTACGTATGTTTATTTAACTTACATAATATTTTTTGTAATAATAATAGTAATAATATTTATACATATTTTTTTTCGATTGGTATTTCAGTAAAACATTATAATATTATAAATGACCTGGGATAAAAACTAGGAATAGAAACTTATAATATTACAATCACTTTAGCTATTCTTAGCACAGAGTAACACATTACACATACATCATTAATTAAAAAGTTTTAGTATACTTATGTAGTTTATGAAGGAATTTGGATGCATAGATTGTCATAAAAACAAGTCATCATTATACATGAGTGACAGGTAGTATCAATTTATGTGTATTTTACATGCGATCATTGTATGGACACATTGGACACGGCATCACGATGTATAATATATTATCGTCGTGTCCAGAAAGAACTTCGTTGTATTTTTTCATTTTATATGTTAAAAAGAAACCTAAATGATAATGGTGGGCAAGATGTAAGCAGTGGAAAGAAAAGGCGGGGAGCGACATTAGATAAATTGCGGGGAGATGGTTACTGTCGTGCAGGACATGACCATAATGAGGAGGGGTATATTTTATATATATATATACAATACATACACACACATACACATATATAAACATACATACTCGTATACACGATATGTATAGGAAAGTACGCAGGAATTAAACTCGCGGACCCCAGAGGTTTATAGGTATGGAAGAGTAAATGGGGGGGTTAGGTTTTTGACAATGATTAATTTCGTTCATTTCGAATACCTTACCCATACTCGGGTGCAACTACCCTCAGGTCGGGAATGGCACACACACACACACACAAACACTCTCAATGATTTACAGCCGGTTGCGGCCACCCTTGATTTATTATCCCTTCAACGGAGCCGAAAACAAAAACCGCCCTTCTTCTACCCTGCTCTATTCCATAAAAACTCGCTGATAGGCAGTACTGTAGTAGGCTTACAGCAAAAACCATACGCATGGTTTAGCATATATACACAACTACATTATGTAGAAAAAGTAAAAACACTATCATAATAATAGAAAAAGTTCTGAAAGAAATATTACATATATGACTATATGAAAGAAAAAAATGATTTGTCGCCTTAAAAATGTTTTCCACTTAAAATTATTATACATACATTATATAATAGACATCTAATGCTTTTATAAACATTTATATGTTTATAAATAGATCCATTATTCTCATGTTTATATTATCAATAGACGATAATAATAATATGATCTGAATATATCGGCATTACAAAAGGATAAGGGCAATGTATAAATAAATCTTGAAGAAATGTAAATCATTAATTACTAATTTTTTAATAGTGTTAAAAATCTAAATATTATCTTAAAACATATTTTAAATACTATTTGTTAGATATTAAAAATAAATCAATACTATATTATAATATTAGATAATTATTATAGTATTTATAGAATTATCTTACTATACTTTTTTTTTTTTTTTTTGACTTCAACCGACAGTAGCTGGAAGATCTATGCATGAATTACAAAAACATAATATTTAATAATTTTTTTATTTTTTTGAAAATGTTAAATAAAAAACTATTGAAAACATAAAATTATATTTGTCAATAAATATTTTGAAATATAGATAATAAAATAAAATATTAGAAGTGTTTTCTACAAGTATTTGTAATAAAATGGAAAAATAAAACAATTAACTTTTCAACTAAGTTTTAATACATAAGTTAATTTGAAATTAATATATAATTGTAACAAAATGTTTTATATTATTCAAATTATTTATTATTTAATTATTAACTAAAAACTAAAGAACTCACTTTGCTGTATAGTAGGTATTGAATATACTTGAGTGGAGTTCATTGTAATAAGAGTAATTAATCATTAATCAATTGATAGGGTGCTTATCTATTTTTAAAAATATTTTGTAATTTATTTATATTACTATTAGTAATTGATTTTTATTTTAGTTAAATTATGTGTTTAACTTTTTCTTGCCAAGAATATCCTACTTTTTATGTAATAATTATAGTTTAATATGATTGTTATCAATAAAGTTTGGTATCCTAAAAAGGCGCAAATTCATAATACATAAATAGCAAATTTAAGTCTAATATTTTGGAAATTTTACTATATTTTTTAAATTATAATAAAATACCAAAAATTGTAACTAGAAAATTTGTATTATACGTTTAAATTTCCAATAGAGTTAAAATATTTTTTCAGACACTAGCTATAAATATGTACCTAAATTATTTAACGTTTCTTTTTTAAAAATTTTATTTGTGAAACATATCAAGGCGAAATCTTCTAAGAACTAAAAATTTTGAAAAACTCATAAAATAATGCAAAAATAGTTTAAAATGATTTATGTCCAGAAAATACTAATTTAAATATTTTATGAATATTTCAAGCCTGTTTTCATAAAAGTATAAGTTTTATTCATTTTTGAATTACAATAAAAAAATAAATTGATTTTATTAAAAATAAAATAAGCAAATAATTTCGCATACATATTTCCATTTTCAATATTTTTTAATTCTTCTTGATTGCTTTGAAAATAGCTAGAAACTGTTAACTGTCAACCTCCAAAACATAAAAATAACAATAATATTATTATTAAAATTTTTTTTTTCAAAAATTACCCTCAAAATTTAGGATTGAAGTATTTTTACTACTTAATCCTAAATATAATGATAGGCACAACATTTTCATATCATTAATCATTTAGCTCAGAATCTAAAAAGAATATGATGTCATGTTTAATAAAAATAAATATTACAATCATAAATCATAATAATTTTAATAAAATGAATAGCTTTACCATTATCAATATTGCATATATATATATATCATTTTATTATTACAATAAATTAAATAAAACTTGCATATTTTACATTTTAATCTTATCGTCTTACAATAATGTATGAGTACTGCACTATTGCAGTATACATAATGTATACAATATTAGTTTAATTTTTATTCGACGTTTAATGGGAAGAGGATGTTGATTTTTAAATGTGTTTTATTATGCGTTAAAAGTAATAAAAATGTCATCACATCGCTCATTACTTAAGTATTTGTTAAAATTACAAAATTTATTTATTTTTCGTTCAACCTAAATTTATACTTTACAACAATAATATATGAAAAGGAGAGCCCACTTCCGTTTTCAAATATATTTTTTCATAATATATTCTTAAACAGTTTTTATTTATTAGAATTGAAAGCGATAGGTATTTAAATTATCTTCTTACAATATTAAAATTTTAAATGTTCACTGTAGTAATGCATCATGGTATGCATATTATTTTTTATTGATTAATCGTTTTGTACACCTATCTATATAATTATGTTATTTTCTATAATTTTATAATGATAATATTATGTTACTTTATATTTTTATTATATATTTATTTTAACGATAATGATTATCATAATATTTATGCCAGATTGTGATAATTAATAATTAAGTATAATTAGTTGTTAATATATGATGAATTAAAATATATAATTCTATATAAAGCAATAGAAAATATAAAACGATGATAAAAATTTCCAAAAAAGTTTAAATATTATTTTTTTATCTTTATTTAATGAAGGATCATTATTTTATTGATTGATATTATAATTTATATTCGTGTATAATTTAAAACTATTTTAATTTCATAAGTGTATATGCGAGTATAGGTACCATATTATCAATAATATATATTATTTTCAAAGTGACCTCAACATTTTGATGTTTAGATTATAATTAATAATTTGTACGACTGTTGTATTATTTTAATTGCTTCAGTATATGTAGGCATAAAAGATATATCTATTTTAGTAAATTTATCGACTGAAGTTACTATAAAAATTAATAATAATGAATTAAAATAAAAAGTAATATAAAACAATAATAATTTTAAATAGTAATGAAATGTCTTACGCCAAAATCACTGGTGTGTTGTCCATATTTCATTTTTGAATGATTTAAATTCAATATTCCCGTTACTTATTGATGGTTAAAATTTAAAATGTTACGTTTAGTATTTTAATACTTTAAAATTTAAATACATGTGTTTTGTACAGAAAGTTTTATTCATTGGTTTATAAATAAGATAAACGTAAATTTTGACAAATTTTCAAAAATTTTTATTTAATATTTTTGAAAACCAAAATCATTAAAGTTTTCTTTACTTATTATTGAGTAAATTTTCATTTTAAATAAATATTTAATTCTTACATTGTTATGTACAGAATAAAATGGTCCTCCAGTACAAGGTGAATATGCGTATTGTAACTAATTTATACAGAATTATTTCAAACAATAATTAGTGTATTTTTTTATATTATTTATGAAGTTAATTAAAAGATATAGTTTTAATTTAGTCTAATAACAAGAGATGATAATCTAATATTTATTATTTTAATTATTACAATTTTTATAATTGATTTATTGCAAATCAATTTTAATTTCAAATATACGTAGAAAATAATGTTAAATGTAACTTATAAATAAAGTGTAAATTTAAGAAATAATACCCTTTAAAATAATTAGTATCTTACGAAATCTTGACTCTAATTCAATTCCAGAATTTGACTTTAAATTAAAAAAATCTAAAAAAGGTAGTCGAGAACATTTTCAGTTTCATGATAATTATATTTCGTTTGGCTTAAAATAATATTTTATATTTATAGTTTCAAAAATAAATACTTGAAACAATTGTATGGTATGTAGGGGAAACTCTTGTGGCTATTGAGATTTACCATGGAATCTGATGGTACACACTTAAAAAAATTTCGATTTAGAAGTTACATACTATCACTTAATTACAAATATTAAAAAACAAAAAAACTATGTCTTATATTGTAAATTAGTTTTTACATGATTAAACATGTTTGATATAATAAAGTATTACTATACTATCTATATTTTACATACCTAATTTGTGTTCTATATCTACTAACATAACAATTTACTGTTAAATCGAAATTTTTTAAATTCTTAAATTATGAAACTTATTAATAATTGTAGGTTGATAACATAAATAAATAGAATATATTCTAGTCCATATTTCTTAATTATACATACATAGATTAAATTTATGATTTTTTTAAATCCATGATTATTAAGTGTACTAATATTTACGTTATTTCGTTGATGAAATAAGTAGATAATAATTCTGATTGTAATAATAAATAAAAATCAACTTAATTATTTTAAAATAAACCTATAATTAGTTGTCTTTAACTAAAATTAACTAATGTAAAATTATAAATTATGGTTTATGAATTATAGTCATTAAAGATATCCATAAAAAAAAATAAAAATAAATACTTATGTGTTAACTATAATAGTAGTATATCTAATAGTTAGTAATAAATTATAATGTTATAGCTAGGTACTCACTAATTAATTAACAAAATATATTTTATAATTTTATATAAAATTAATGAACTAAGGAGTTAGCTCACAGTTATTTTTATTTATTTGAAATGTATAATAAAAAATATAAATAAAAAATTAAATATTATTTTCTATGCTAATGAAATCGATTATATACATAATATAATATGTAGTAAAAATGTTCAAATTAAACATGTACTATAGTTTAGGTATATAATTTTATAAAGTTACATTATAGTTTTATTGTTAAGATTGATGTGACGTTAACGCTAATGACGCTTGGTTGGTGGCGTGGCTGGAATGGAGTGTTGCTGAGGAATTTCATTCGTCTCAGTGGCACTCAACCATATAGTAGTAGGATATACCCTTAGCCAACAGTTTTCTTTTATATTGTTAGGCAATATAATTTTCTTCATTCTAACTCTACTTACTTAAACCATAAATTAGCTTTCTTATTTCATTTGCTCTCAACCCACACAGAAATAACTGTAATTATTATAAATTGCATTCTTAGATTTTGGGTGAAACATGAATTGTTTATACCTATAACCTGTTTGATATGAATTTCTTAACTAAGGCGCATAACATTTAAACATTGAAAAATTTGATATTTAAAAAGTTATTAACTCTAAATATTTTCTAATAATTCATTTTTTTTTTTTTTTTTTGTTTATTTAAAGAAGTCTCATTTCTAGATACCAATCATAATTTAATAGATAAACAATTTACTTGTATTACCATTGTCTATTATAGTTATTCATTTTTATTTTAGTAATAAGGTAGGTTAAATTAATTTTTACCAAAAATTACTATAAACTTTAACAATTAAAATACCAAATATCAAAAAAATAAATTCAAATTGCAATATTGTAGAAAGTAGAAACCTAAAGATTGATGCATTTACTTAGATATAAAAAGTGATGACAGCCTCATAAAAATAAACAGATTATTGTAAAACCAATAGATTTATGCTCTTTAAAGAATCTAAAAATATACTTATTGATAGTCTACGGTGGTTTTGTGACCTGGCAATGAACGCACTAGCATGTAGGAATATGTAACATGAACTAAAAATTGTATTAATAATACTATTTGTTTTCCAGCTCTTTAACCTTGAAATTTTAAAAACAACTTTTACAAATATTAGTTTTAAATTTACATGCATTTATACATTTGTAAGTTCAAGTAAAATGCTTTTGTTTATTTTTTAAACTATTTAAAAAAAAAAAACATGAAAAATTATTTTTTTAAATCTATCTATTTACAAGACTGACTTCTTTACTGATGAGTGATAACCATTGTATAAGTATAACAGCTATCAATTCAAGTGGTACATTGAATATTTTAAATTTATAGATTATAAATTGTTCATAATGTATGATTTATTAATAGCTGGCTGTGATGTCTTTCATTTTAATATTTTAAACTCGTATTTTTAAATCTCATCCATTGTTAGTTTTGTATATATATATAATATTGAGTAAATGTTATGTTTACTTTACCTAATCTTACATAGAAAATATTTTACCAATTTGATCAGTATTTTTGATTTAAAAGTAAGTAGCGTTAAAAATTAAAAATTCTAGTAAGGTAATTTATATCTACAAATTTAATGAAAAAATAGTCAACCAATCTACTCAAATTTTTAATAAAATTGTAAATTATATTTGTAAATTTTTAAAGTTTAAATTTAAAAAAATTCATTAAAAGTACAAACATGTGCATGTTTAATTTGTAAAAAGTTAACATTATAAAGTTTTTATTTAGTTCAAATTTAACACATGCATTACATTGACTTACTCAATTACGAGGTACATTCGACGAATACTATATACAGTAGAACGGTTACCTACCCTAAAACTAAAATACTTTTTAAATACTTTTTATTTGATTTGTTTATGACTTGATGTATAAGTATTCCTTTCAAATTTCTATAATGTCGTAAAAACGTCGGTACTCAACGCATCTTTGTTTAAGCATCATGAGCCCCTTGAGACAAATGACTATTATATACAACACTATTAGATTTATGCATATAGTTAAAGAGTTGTTTTACTTTAAATTATGAATGGCTAGAATCTGTCGGGTATAATTTTAACAAAGAAAATTTTTGTGTTTGTAAAAAACTTGTAAATTAACCCTCTGTACAAATTTATACATATTTATATACTTACTTCAATAATATAGAACACCTTTTTTAAATTTACATGTAGTTATTGCCAATAAGTAAAATTAAAATTATAAAAGAAACATGTAAAGTGTGATTGGATATTATGATTGTAACTTATTGGAAGTTGTCGGAAATCTTGTTTATCGATGTAAACCTATGGTCATTTTAAATAAACTTATTAATTATGAACTATGATAAATACACCTGTTTTCTAGACGTTATACACACTTTTATAGTATATAATAATAATTAATATCAATTTATTATAATGTATAAAACCACTCAAAATGTAAGCACGCAATATTGCCGATTGGGTTCCACCAATATAATAGTAATTAATTCCGTATAGTTTCCATATAATTAATCGATGTACCCTTATGCGATTGCATAAACACGTGTAAGTAGATGTCGTTTGTGGGCTTGTCGTGAATATAATGTATATACACCCGGGGATATAGGCGCTAGTGTGAAATAATTGTTCATATGTTACTAAGCCTCGTACAATATAGTCCATAATGCCCCAATAAGGGGGTGTTAACTTAAAGCTACAGGAAACTAAAATCTTTAACTGGTAAAATCATTTCTAAAAAATTTGAAATAATAACCATTAACTTCCAATTTTTAATTTTCAGTAAATTATTTAATTTTTAAATTCTATAGAATGATGAAAATTGTATTTTAATTCCATGTATTTGATCAAATTTAATTCATAATAATATGCTAACACTTGGCTATCAAATATTGGTATTTTAATATATGGAATCTATATTATTAATTATTTATAAAATACATATATACACAGAAGAGCTAAGAAAGTTATTATTTTCCTAATAACAGTATTATTATAATTTTTTCATGAAACCATAATCCACCAAATCAATTGTTTTTTATTATAATCATATCAGATTTTTAAAATATTTTATCGAGATAAGTGTTAATTATTTATGCATATAACAGTTATATTAAAAATAAATTTTTGTATAAATAAATAAAATAAAATTTTAAAAATTAATTAATTATTTAAATATTCTATTATAGTGTATATGAAACCGATTCTATATATTTTTTATGGTATGATAACTATTATAAATGTAATGATGGAAATAAAATATCGTGATTAATACCCTCACCCTACGGTATGCTTCGTTCAGTTACGTATTGCTGTGGATTAAATGTCATTTATTTATTGTAGAGGAGAGTGGGACATGGCGCGAATTTGATCGCGCTTGGGGTACGGCCATACTCGCCGACAACAGATTGTCGGCGGCGCGGGGTTTCGTTTAAGTGTCATGTGTGACTAGTCATGTGTCGAATATCTCCGAATATATCTATTATACTAACTGGGCAGTGTGCTTGAGATCATGATCGCTACCATGTGAGTTGCAGCACGTCGAGATGGAAAAACTGTCGTTTTCGCGGTTGTTGCAAGGGTTAGGATCAATATCGTCGGACGCGCACATCGTCGTCGGACGGAGAAAATGGGAACATGGGAAATATATCGTAACGAATCCTCTGAGCGCATCGCGCGCGCGTTACGCGTCGTGTCGCAATACGGCGGCGGTGTGACTTCGCGTTCGGCCGGTCGGCGGCGTGGAGCGCGAAACGTCGTCTAAGTCCGCCGGCGGTGGCGGCAGGACAGGCGCAATGCGCGCGCCGGTGACAGCACCGCGCGCACCACGCACGGTGTGTGTGCGCGCGCTCGTGTGCGTGTGTTCGCTCGCGCGGTGTACGAGGCACCGGCAGGTGCGCGCGGCGTGCGTGTGTGTCGTCGTCATCGCCGCCGCCGCCGCCGTCGTCGCTTCCTGTCGACACAGCCTCCGTATACCTCTGCTCCGTCGGCGCCGGCGTCCGTCCTTCCCGCTCGCCCGCCCGCCGCCATTCATACCGCGCGCTACCATCGCCACCACCGCCGCCGTACGGTCATATTCTTATGCGACTGCCTGCCGTCGGCGGCGGTGGTGGTCGGCGGCGGGCGGCGAGG
>NW_020270366.1:3985280-4104119 GCF_002803265.2 Melanaphis sacchari | reverse complement strand
TAAAGAAATTTTGCAAAAGTAAACTATTGCATGTTTATTATTTATTCAAAATGGTAATTTAAATATATTTTCTTTTTAAATTAAAATTAATTATGTTTACTGTATTCCATTATTATTACTTTATTACTTACTTAAAGCTAAAAATTATAATATTAGTATCTATATTATATTATTCTGTTTGAAGACCCATTATTCATATTAATTTACTTGAGAACTGTTAAAACGCTATCTATGATTAGCTAAATTATATTGAATTAAAATGCAAATGTTTGTCTTTACAATTATTTATATGCCAATTTACGGCCATTTATCTATATATAGTGTGTTCATATGAAACTTTGTTAAACAAACCAAGCTTTGAAACACAAATATATAAAATATTTTCTAAAAAGTAAAAAGTTTAACACGAGGTCATATACTTATCAAATTTAGATAAGTTGTCTAGATGTTATCCATTCTATATTTTACTATAAAAGTACATATTGGATAGTCATTAAAATAATAATATGTATTTCTTTTCTATACTGTGCGTCATTTTCTTTTTGTTATCCTGTAAACCGAAAACTACAATAAAACCATCCAGCGCATAAGTCTAACGTGTTTATCAATTCCCTCAGTATATGCGTGTTTCAAACTGTTTTCAAGACTACCCTCTCCTAAGGGAAAATAATAGAAATAGAAGCATCGTATATACTCAGCTAGACATTGGACATTGTACTTCCTTATTGCCACGTCGTGCCATTATACGTTTGACTTCATTCACAGTCGAAGATTTTGAAAATTGAAACGACAATGGTAAAAATGAAAATAAATTAATTATTTTCAGTACCTACATAGTATAATTTTATTGTACAGCATATTTAAAATAAATATCATAAATAAGATTACCAATAATTACAGTGTATATGTTTATAGAACATGTTATCTGAGTATTAGTAAATATGTTTATATTAAACTATAAATAGTTACTATCTTAAATTAGACAACATATATTATGAAAGTGTCTTTGCGTATAGTAATATATCCATAATATACGTGGAGTAAACATAATTTGGTCCAAATTTAATTTATTATATCTAATGCAATAATTGTGTTCTATATTCATTGAATTTTATTTAAGATGACTAATTCAAAACATAGCATTAAATTTTCAAATCTCTAAAATTAAAATTTCATATACTATAACTCAAATATTCGTAATTTGAAAATTTTGTGTTTTGTCAAATTTCGTCAAAATTTTAACTTTAAATGTATATATAAAAAGTTTTCACATATTTTTAATGCTTATTGTATAAACAGTTATAAAATTACATATTCATTATCATATACTAAATTTTTAAAATTTATTTAAGTGATTATTAATTTTATTTACATTAAAAACTACAAGTTAACAATTTAAATTTTAAATAAATAATTCAAAATAGTTAATATCCTTATAAAAATTATACCATTATAGATTAAAAATGATAATATTTATTTGATAATTTCAGTGACACAGTATTCATTTTATTATTCGTTTTAAATAATTGAATCATGATAAAATAATAAAAAGTAATGGATTGATAATTATTTTATTAGTGCATATCTTGTAATGTCGTAAATATTTACAATAAACGCTCATAAACAATTGTTGACATTATACTGTCAATAGAAATTATTTTAATATAGTTTTAAAAATACTTTTAAAGATCCTTGTATTCCTTTATAAATTATGTAGGTATAATTATGAAAAATAAAAATAAAAATATTGTATTTCAACAAAAATAATTTTGATTAAATCTTTGTTCAATTCTAATTTTGAGTTAAATTTTTATGGATTTAAATTAAATTAATGTTTAATGATATAACTTAATAAAACCATGTATTTATTTTCAAATTATTTGATTAAGATAATTGTTTTTAAAAATCATCAAATTTAAAATGTATGTATATAAATGTTTTTGTATAACGTAATTAGTACTAATTTAAATATTAATATTTTCATTTATTTAATTTATAAAAATACTTTTAATAGGAAATAAGATAAAGCTGATTAAAAATAGTATTATTAAGTAAAAATAGTTGCCTAATTATTAATATTGTGCCAATATTTTAATTTATATTAAAACTATTTATAATTACCATAGTATTTTAAAATTATTCTATGATTTTTCAAACATTGATATAATATTATTATAATAAGTAGTATTTTAAGTTCAGAAAATACTTCGCTGTTCAGCGTTCAGTTTAAAAAGATAAAATTTTTAATTCGTTGGTAGCAGCGCGCGTTACTTATATATATATATATATATATTATATACTAACTGTGACTATATAGTGGACAACCACCCGGTGTGTGACATGCAATACTGAATAGCAAGTGAATTCATTAATAGAAACTTATGTCTATCGTTTTCCATGCCAATCATCCCAATTTAGAATGTTATTCATTATATTATGGATCCGTACTATTGATATTATTTAATAATTCCTACTTATTGCTTGTACTAAGTTAAATAGATTTTCTCTTTTATTTTAATAATTATTAGTAATTGTTGTTTTAATTGTGTATCGAAAAATCGATTATAACTCCAACCACAAGCTTTGTATTTAATACCTAGGTATTTGTGTGTTATTACTTATTATTATTTTGTATACTGTACACTGTACATGTTATATTAATACAGTATACCTGTTCTACGTTACTTGAGTTATTTGAACATTATAATATTATTTGACTTAAATTCTATTGGGGTCGTAATATTAAATACCTATTGCTACTAATATCGACATGGATCTCTTGTATTATGTTAAAGGTGAACAAATAGTAATGTATTTTTATGCTTTTTCAGCTCCTGATGCATTTGCAGTAAATACCTATCAAGATAGATAAGTAGCTCAGTACAGTTAATATTTAAAAATTAGAATGATTTCTACCAATGTCGATGAACAAGGTAATTGTGGTAGTAATTAAGTTTTAAGTCCTTTTCGTATTTAAATGCTAAATATTATTTTATACGAATAAACGCGTAATATAACTAACTATTACTCATTAAATACAACGCTTGCCCATAAATAATTATTGTTGTAACGCTGTTATAAGCTTCAGTGTTATAAATCATTAATTATTTAGATCTATAATAATTGTGATGATAACAAAAACTATGAACAATTATACTAGAAATCATAAAATTGAATAGGTTTGTATTATTAATAAATATAATAACTAACAACAATTTAACTATGTATAATAGCAATAAAAATATTATAAATCATCGCTTGAATATCATCTATGTCAATTCTATAGATAAAGTTATTTTAGTATACCATAAATAAAATGGATTATATTTCTTATAACTGATAATATAATATGTTTTCAACAAATGTTTGTCTTTACATGTGTAACCTTATAAATCATAGTAACTAACCATAGTTTTAAATCATAGGGTTGTATATGGATTAGATATAAATAATTAAAAATATTATATAATTTAACTTATTTAAACGTTGAGAATTTTTAAAATTTAGGTATTAAGTACATTTATAACTTATATTATGTGATGAATATACCATTATATAGAAATATAATGTAAGGTGTAAGTATTTAATTTATCATTAATTATAAAACTTCAATAATACCATGTCCATTTAACATTTATCAAAATAGAGTCAATAATATTTTAAGTATTACAGTTATTATTGGATAAAATATTTTTAACTATGAAAGTACAGCAATTAAGTTACAATGCTATGAAGTTTTGGGAGTTATTTTAAATTCATTTAGCTTTGTGGATTTTTAGCATAATTACGATTTTAATTGAAAATTAATGTTTCACAGCAAAATGTTTAAGCATAAATTATATTTTCTGTCCCGCAGCGGGCGGGCGGTAGCACAGGGGGCCGGGCTCTCTATCAGTTCCGAGACCGTAAACCATTCTCCCGCCCAACACTTCGATTCACGTCCCATTATTGTAAGGACAAACTTTTTGGAGCCCATAACACACACAGCACACTTTATAGCTTTTATATCGTCGTGTTCCATTTCCACGCCGCTCCTGTACATTGTATTTTTATTTCGTTTGTTTTGGTTCTTTATAATATTATTATATTATACTATTATTATAATATTACATATTACGGCCGTCATTATTTTTTGTTTATTTTTATTCATGTACCGCGGTATCTGTCGTATATTATTTTAATTCGTTTTCTGTTTATTAACGCTTAAGTACTTGATTTTTCCACCGTTCTCGCCGACCCGCCAAAATATTCAAAACGGACGTATTTTGAAAAACACACCAATTCAAGCGCGCGAAAAATCGTATTTTTAATCGCGTCGAAAAAAATGCATGCCAAACACCGATTGTTTTATGTCTTAACCGCCACAGTTTTTCGTTGTACGGTATTCGATTTTTGTTGAAACGATTTTTATTTTTATTTTTTTTAACCATCACTATATAATCACTTAAATCTCCGCGGTTTTTGTTTTGTTTGTTTTGTTTTATTTTATTTTTATTTTTATCAAAACACACATTATTTTAAACACAGTTTATATTGACGTCTACTCGCCATTCAAAAGATTTCTCAGGACCAACAAAATCGGTGAGTGATAAACCATTTTGAATCATATAATACATAACTAACTAATATAGATGTATGCGTTTACCTGCAAATTTCGTATATTATTCGTTACGTTTATTTGTATCGATTGTTCATTAGGAAAATACATATTTTTTTGTATTCGAGTTTAAAATAGTCTAAAAATAAATGAGATATATTTTGTGCAGGTATTCGTAACTATTCGTAATTTATGTAAAGATTTAGATGACCATATCACAATTTATGTAAAATATAAATAGGTAAATAGATATATGGAATAAGGTATGCATGTATATATATTTGTACAATTTAAGTTTATCGTAATATTTGCCGTAATCATAAATTATATTTTACTTAAATTCTTATAAATCAGTATTTTTTCAGTGTCTTAAAACAGAATAATAGTTAATTATTAACTTTATACCATATAATATATAATAATAATTTGATATGATTTCTTGCGTCATTTTTGAATAAATCAAATTTAATATTTTTGTTTCAATGCTTTGATATAATTGTATGGATAATCATTAGTAGGTATACGAGCATAAAACTATAAACTGACTAAAACGCATTAAATTTTTCAATCTATGATTCATTATTCAATTTCAATGTATTTCCAATGAACAACTTTTGGAAATATATCTGTACCTCAAACAAAAAAAAATTAGTTTTATTATACTTATTTAAGTAATTTATTTCTAAGTTCGTCAAATAATTTTTAATTTAAATATGCATTAAGTATATTTACCACAAAATAACATTGGGGTTCAGAACATATTATTCACAAGACATACTTATATACTTATATCTAGTTATTTTTATATTTTTAAATTAATAAAGTAAATGCTTAGTTGTTTGAGTTTGGTTTTATAACCGAATACAAAATATTATATATAACATAATTAATGTTTGCTTCGTAAGATTTTTTGGAAACCGTTAAAATATTTCAAATCGTAGGTTAATAAACAGAACAGTTTTGTTGTTATTTTATGCATATTATTATAAGATATGTACAATATATTCAGTGCTTTATTTGTTTCTAAAAATAATGTGAATTATATCTAATATTGTCAAATTTAATATTATTAAATAGTTGGTATATTATTAATTATTTTAAATATACTTATTTAATCTTAATAATCATTACAATAAAAACAATGCATATTTTATAAGAATATGCATATAAATCTGTACTTTATAACAGGTGCATAAATAAATACCGCATAGTATTTTATCAACATGAACTCACTATACATTTCAAGATGATAAACTATAGGAGAGTATAAAATAGTTGTAAATGAATTATATTATTTAGTAGAACTTTTTAATTAAAATACAATAACATTTCACTTTACTGCATAGTTTGTGGTAAAAAAGGTACAGGGTAGAAAAATAGAAAGATAATTTACTTATAGGTATATAATAATAACATGTGAGCAGTGAACAGTTAACGTATATATATATGAAAAAAAATCATGTCTCGCGACACAGTACAGTGCGGTGATAGTGGCTATATCTGATGTTATTTTACACGAGAGACCATTATATTAACGATTTCAATCACGCGCACAGGTTAA
Organism: Melanaphis sacchari; assembly: GCF_002803265.2. NCBI lineage: Eukaryota > Metazoa > Arthropoda > Insecta > Hemiptera > Aphididae > Melanaphis > Melanaphis sacchari. The sequence goes on along the minus strand of NW_020270366.1, from coordinate 4,097,961 downwards.
TTACCGTACGGATCATAAACAACGGTGGTGGCGACGACGGCGGCAGCCCGAGAGCACACTTATAAACCAAACTATCTACTGTGAAGGTACAGCAGTAGCCGCACGCCGAATATTTACGACCGTTTTTTTTTTTTTTTTTTTAATGGCTCAATTTAACAACAATCGTGTATGTTATGTGTATATATTTATGGGATATAATGTCCGGTATTATATGATTAACTGGCCCAAGACGTCGGGGACCGGATGTATAGAAAATTAAAATTAATATTTGACATATTGCGGGCAATTCATGATTGTGTACGGAAATCGTAAACATCTTAAAGATCGAAAATAAGGAAACATAGAAAGCACGTCGGTAGTCATAGTAAGAGTTTTTTGAAGAAAAAACCACATCATAAACATGCCTAATTTATGTACAAGGGGGAGTGTATGTGATTTTATCACACACATACGCGTGTGTGTACACACATATCCACATTATATACACACGCGTGCAAACCGGCGGCGGCGACGGCGGCACGCTCCTCGGCACTTTAGGTCGTTGTGCACAGACTGTTTTACGACCTGGTTTCGACCATATTTTTGCCTCGGCCACGGCGCTCCGACCAATTACCGTCAATAAAAACCCGTGTTTACACGTCGTTAACTTAATAATTTTTTTCTCCTTCTCTCTCTTTCTCTCTTTCTCCTTCTATATCTTTCGTTTCTCTTCACTTTTAAACGTATGAGATACGGTAGGATGTAAATCCGTTTAGAAAAAAAAAATCGTCGTTTTATTATTCAAACGATCAAATTGAATACTCTTTATATAGGTACTATTCATAAATGATGTAGTTACCGCCAAATAACACAATTGTAGAAAATCTATTGCATTTGTTGACAGAATATCGGCTTTTTAATGATAATTTTTGTTAGAAAAGTCCTACTTAATATTTATCAATTTGTTTATAAATAGATCATAGGTGCTTTAAGTAAAAAATAAACTATAAAGTATATGAATAGTAAGTAGGTAGGTCTAATAAATTAAATTATAATTTCTTTTAGAATTATATCATTATTTATTTTGTATTCTATTAAATATTGTATTAAAATAGAAGTTTGACAAAAAATTAATATAATTTATTGCGTATTTCTATATATTTTAATTATTGCTTTATATCAATTGATATTAATATTAAAGATTAAATTAATTTTATCTAGATCTAAATTAATATTGTTAGTACATTAATTAAAGATAGACTGATAAAGTTACTTAAATCTCATTTTTAATTAGTTTTTTTTTATAGTTCAGTAAATATATACATCACAAAAATTAAATTATATCAATATAAATAAATACTAAAAAATATGAATGGATATTATGTATGTAAATTATAATAAAATACATTTTTTCTTTTTTTTTTTTTAGTTCACAGTATTTAGTTCAATAATCTTAATTGAATATAAATTATTCGATATATTAAATAGATATCTATTTGCAATGAATGAATAAATACTGTAAAAAATATGAATAATTATACAATCCATTTAAAACTGTGCTTATCTATGATAAAACTGAATATTTACATATTTATTTATTATTTATAGATAATAATATAAAAATAGTAAATTAGTTAATATATTATTAAATTTTAAATTTTCTTATGAATTTTTTTTGTACTTGACTAATTCTATAGAACAAATTAAAAAAAAAAAAATGTATTTTTAATTTTAACCTACAAGTTCTGATATTACAAAATTTGTTAGTAACAGTAATATAAAATTAATATTTTTTAATATTTTTATTTGTTTATTTGATAAATAGGTATATATATAAGATACATGTTATTATTTATTATACATTTAAAATGATTTTAACGTATTTATAAAAAAACAGAGTTTATAATGCTACTCGTTTCAATGCTATATGATATAGATAAGTAATTAATCGTATTATTAGTTATTTATTGTTGTTTTTTTTTGGTAATATTGTACCAATATATGGTAGGTGTGCCTATATACAGCCGAAAAAAATATATTATATTCGTACATGATCTATAGGAATATAATATAGGTACTTATAAATTATAATGTTTAATACTTTGCATACAAATAATATTTATGTACATACACAAACATTTAAGGGGGGTTACCCAACCAATGATGCATCTTGTGATGTAGGACTTGGTGGCAGTGGCGGGGACTGTACCGGTTGATATTCGTGTTGGGCGAGGAACGTGACCGAGAGTGTATAATACTTACTTCGACAATGGAATACGAATAAAAAGTATCAACACGCTAGTTGACGTTGTGGTTATCAGTAGAACGTATAGCAATATTTATGTGAATTTAATCGAAATTCTCAGAAAATGTACAGCCAAAAAAAAAAAGAAATTGTGCCTTTAACGACTTATTATTATAGCTCACCTTTTTAAAGTTTTAGACATTTAGTCTAAAAATGAGATATTATATTTTGAATTATTATCACTGAGGATAAAATTGTAGAATTAAATATAATTTTGGTTCGCAGAATTATATCAAGTCTTAACACGTAAAAATATAAACAATAAAACAAATATCTTTCGTACTTTTTTTTCATATATATTTATACGCGTACGATATTAAGTATTATATCCATTTTTTATTTTTCAAAATCGCCCTTTGTAAACATTGAAATTGTTTATATGCCGATATTTTACTGGTTCAGCATAATATTGTGTCGACCGACAAATAATCATTAAACATTAAAGATAAGCATTTTTTTGATCGATCGATGACGAACCAGTGTAATTACCAGTTTTACCTGACAAACAAAACTAAATTTTAGATGTAATTTCATAAAAATTTTATTACAATGATTATCGCATTAGGTTAGGTCTCTTTATGTAACCATTACCAGTACAGCATCTCTGCCAATCACCGATTTTGAATAAATTTTAAATTGTTGCATTAAGCCACAAACGTATTGCGAAAGGTTCGCCAAAATCTTAGACATGACTTTAATACCCGAAGCTTAATACCAACCTATTTTATAACCAAAACTTTATAAACTTTTCATCGCTGTTAGAAATTCAACTCTGGTGCCGGCAACCACTGTCAAGCTCCGTGCCAATAAATCCCACTTACACATTACAATATTATTACATACCTGCTTGACTAAAGATTGATTCATAATTTATATTATTATCAGATTTTAGATTTAAATTATATTCTACGTATTATAATATATTTTAAATAACCATATTTTTCATAGTACTCGCAATACACAATAACAAAAAATATAATAATGATATATGAAATTGATAAACAAAATTAGAATTCTATATTATTAATTTTTATAAATGTAGTATAATGTTCATTTTGATAGTACCTATTAAAACAGCTTCTTTTAAGAACAAATATAAAATATATATTTATAGTTATCACTATACAGTTTGTATGAGTATAATACAAAAAATAAAGTGTTTTAAACTTCTTAGTTGTGTAATAGACTATTGCTAATAATTAAATAAAATTATAATCGATCGATTTTTAAAAACACATAATTATAATTCAAAAATCTGAAAACTCAAGGTAAATTATATACTTTGCTAACAAATTATGTCGGTCTTTTAAATATTTTATTGACGTGGTAATGCTCGAAAATCAACATATACCACATACCATTTAATTAACAGCTATAATATAGGTATATACTTTCAAATATAGTTCTCCCATGAAATTGACCTATGACATTCATTGAGTGTGTATTCTAAATGATTATCTCAATTACCTTCTAACTTTACAGTCTGAATATGAAAATATAATGAATTATCATCTATCTGTAGGAATTTGTACAATTTAGATATGTAGGTAATAGCATGCACTCTAAATTAAATGAGTAAATATAATTAGGAAGTAGATTTTCGTTAATACCTTAAATGTTTTATTATTTTATAAGCCTATGCAATGAACATTTAATGTATATGAGTATTTATACGTATGTTTTTCTATATTTTTATTTCATATATAGTCTAACAAAGAGTCGTTTTAATAATATTTTCTTTTGTACTACTATGATGTCCTTAAAGTGTCCGCAGATAACCGGTACGTTGATGATCCACTCCCCCGATATGGATTGATAACTCTTTTTACACAACGTTCCGATCGGCCTTGTCGATCAATTAATAATGACACGCGGCGTCTATATGCGCCAGAATCAATCGGTGAAATTGATATAACTAACTGTGGGAAAAATAAATTGCGATTTGCAGTGATAGTTGTGTATAATACTAGGCATATAAGTATTTTTCTATATCATAAACAACTTAATATAATATACCGATTAATCATAATATTTTACCTTTACTTAAAAATATTTCATATGTATGTATATAATGTTAAAAAAAAAAATTATTAGTAATATAATATTTTACTTTTTTTTTTATAATAATGTATTACATCATTTTTTTGTATTTCTTAATATTTTTAAATAGGTATATTATTAACGCTTACACTTTATTTTTGGTTACATATGTTTAATGACAGTGGTAGTGTAGGGTTAACCATTGGGTTTCGGGTTTATAAGACTATATTTTTAAAAGTGGACAATTTTGGTCACATGGGCCTCTAAAAGGGACATTATCGATTTCGCATTAGGATAAATGTAACATAAATGAAAAAAAAAAATCTCATAACAGAGTGTATAGCACGTATTCAGGGTGTACATTACGTCCTGGGGTGTATGAGTTGGCACGGGAAGGGGTTTAAAGGGGGATTGTTTTTGGGCGGAAAGCAATAAGCTCTCTAAGTCGGGTCTAAATGGGATTTTAATCGCTCACTGCATAGCAGATACGACAAATGGCACAAACACAAAACGTTTTTTATTGGACATTTTTCTTTTCCGTGTAAAAACCTAATGTAATGTGAATTTAATGCGTCAATATTAACAAATCTCTGACATTCACGATGACGACTCGTATCTAAACTTCATTGTTCATTAAACACTGAAACATCAGGTTTTTCATTTTCCATTGTCTTTATACAGATTTATTTACTTTGTTTATGGATGAATATCAAATGTGTCGTATGGATTGTGCCCATTTGGAAAGTTAATGCGTTCAATCGTTAGCTTTTTTGTTTTTCCCTCACTATCATTATAAACTTATTTGGTGCAGATATTTTTTTCTTATTCTTCTCTTCGTCTGGTATTTCAGTTTCAAATCTTTTCTCAATCACAACAATTCTATATAATATCCAAGACATCAGTTTCCACTTGGACGTTAAAATATCTCAACTGTAATACTAAGATGCACTTTAACTTATATAAGTATATAATTTAATATAAGACTATTAAAGATTAACTTTAATAAAATGATATACATTGTTTCTAATGTAATTTATAATGTTGAAAGTAATTTAAAAAATAAAAATATTTTGGTATACTTACACAATATACCTATATAAAAATTAAACAAAAATCTTAACTTAAAATATTTTTTTAACATTTTATGACAAAGGTTGGAATGTTTAGGAATATAAAAATTAACAAGATATCAATTCTTTTAAAATTATTTTATTGAAGTAAATTGAAACAAAATTATTTTATTATTTGTATAACCATGTAGGTATTTAAAGTATATTGATTCAATGCGCGATATAATATAAACACTATAAATTATAAATTTTTAGTATGTAGACGTAAATAATCTGAATAAATTGTACATAACTTAAATAAATTGATCATTGGAAAACTAATTAATGCATCATTTGTTTTCATTTTTTTTTATTGAAACATGATAATTATCATTTAAAAAAAAATATCTATAAATCTACATGATTTCATTTTATTCATATTAAATACGAATAACATGCTAATAATTATTCTTTTTTTAAACTTTTTTTGATGTTATCCTAACATTATTTCAAGTATATTAATATTTAATATTTATTATTTTTTTTTTCAAAACTAACTTATTATATATAAGTAGTATAATATTTATGTTCTAAACAATTTTTTTTTATAACAAGTTGAAAAATATTCGCCTGACATTTATAAAACATAATTTTTATTTTACTTTAGATCTTGTTTTGTTTTACGTTGGTTTTTTGGCGGATAATAATAATCATTGTCTTGTTAGTATAAGCAACGAATAGAAGCAATAGTCGTTTTCTGTGACGCAACGTCCGTCAGGACTGGTCACGGAACTGAAAATTGATTGTTCTGTCCATCAAACAAGTCCAACGAGGCAATTTCTGTATAAGTACTCTGACAATTTCTCATCATAACATTAATATACTCATTATTGAAAAGCATATGTTTATTTTATTCAGTAGTTAATAATTGTCTGATAATGTCATAGATTATTGAGTATTTAAGTATCATATTATATTTATAGAGTATTACGTATGCTAAGAAAAAAAGTAAATAAAATTATTCTATATGTATTTAGAATAATTGATTTTATCAATTTTATACAATAATACTAAATTATCGGCGAACATTAGGAAATTAAATATTATATTAGTGTTAGAATTACAAAATTATTATATATGTATGTGATAAATACTTATATTATTATACTTCAAAAGTAGTTATTCAATTTTCTGATTGAGTGTTATTTTTTTTTTTACATACTAACTTTTAAGTACTTTTTAACTCCCGTTAACCTTACTATAATCAATAGCTCACTTTCGTTTATAATTTCTATATGACTGAAATGTCTCTAGCAATTTTAACCAAATTTATGGCGCAATAATAATTCTTATGAATTTTTTATTTTTCGCATGCTGATCGTGAATCTTGATGAAATTCTTGAATCAATAGGAGTAAAAAAATCATTCATTCCAAACAAACACTCGGTAGTCCAATAAATACCCTATCTCTGAATATCGCTGTATAACGCTATATGATCCATATTAAGCCACACCTACACTTCTGTGACATACTGGGTCACACTACGTTCGCTATAAATTACATTATAAAGAAAAAACTGATTATGTATCACGTTCTCTGGGATAGAAAGCTTTCACAAGATCAGCAGGGGATTTACATGTTTAAACATCTCAAAATAAGTAATATAACACGCATGTGCCGTACTTAGCTATATGGATAACAAAACCCAATTTTATACAACCTAATATCTTTAATAATTTATACATTTTTTTTAATTTTACAACTTAAAAAGTATTTGTGTTTTTGTCAGACATTTACTGCACTTAGTGAATAAATTAACGCATTATAATATAAACTTTTAAAGTACAATATTTCCAATTTGTAGTAACAGTATACGAGTTATTAATATTTAAGGTGTTAAATTTGTATTATTTTTTTTTATTTACTAATGTACTTGGACTGTAATCTGCAATATTAATCAGCTGATATTATGAATTAATAAGGATAAGCGCTATAAATTTGCTTTATCGATTCCGTGACTTGAGTGTGTATTAAACTAAAAAATCTTTATAAGACAATAATTGTTGATTGTTAATTGTTAGATTTAATATTATTATTTACTTAATAAACTATAATTATTGATCTACAGAATATGTGAAATAGGTACTCATTAAAAAAAGATTTTAAAATACTATCTAGACAACAGAATCGATGAATATTAAAATATTAATATATTAATTGATTAATTATAATTAGGTAGGTACTTTAATTTAGATAAAACCAGATTCGTTTTATAAGTATAATTATTGTGATATGTATACACATAATATATATACATTTGCTATAAGAAAAATCTTTCTTTCGGTTAGAATATCAGTTAATGATAATATTATATTAATAAGTTTCTAAAAATATGGAATGATATTTAATTTAAAAATACATATCAAAATCTTTATTTTGACTAAAATCATTTTTTTGTATATGCTATGTATTTAACTACACGTTCGAGAAATTATATACTAGGATATCGTTTATCGTGTTTAGCGTTGAATTCGAACGAGAGTATAGGGAACAGAGAAGAGTAGATAAACAAAACCAGATTGTCGATTTTACGAATTATTTTAATGTATTGCGCCGAAGACGTTGTCGCCACCACGGTTGCAAGGCTACATATATGATGGAATGTTGTTTCCTCGTGCTGTTATTCTTACCAGTTTTTTTTTCTCCTGCCTAAACCCGCCCGTCATATTATACTTTATTTTCACTCTAGTCTGTCAGTTTTATCAGACCATTTGAATTTTCATCATTATTATTTTGCATTTATTATACAAGTACCTATTTCACTTAATATCATTAATGGATAACACGATTCAAACTTTAATTTTTTGATTTTGTCTAGGTAAATGTTTTTTATTTTATTTTTCATAGATATAATAAAGATTTAATAAAATTATATTTTAATGTTATAAATAATTTTTATTATTGTAGTTTTTATTCTCCAAGTTCTGAAAGTATTTGTTTGCATTTTTATAGTTTTTATACTAAAGGTACTGACAATAATGATTTTTCAATAACTTATTATTTGCTTTTAAACTATATATCATTATTAATCATTTAACATAGATACTATTTACTGAGTATAATCAACCTAATAACGAATAGCCCTAGTATCTTAAAAATATAATGGACGCATAATAAATTAAGTATACTCAAATTAAGTCACTTCTTTCAAAATTCAAATCGTTCACTCTATATAATTTATATAGAAAAAACATTTTTTTCAACATTTTTTATACAAGGTGAACAGTCTTGAACAGTTCACAAAAATCTACATTTCCCTTATTTAAGAAAATGGAAATAATATATATATATATAATATATATATTATAACAAATATTTAATATAGATTTTCAAATTAATAATTAAAATACTTGTTTATTTCATAAACATTAAATTTAATATAAGGAAACTTATTAAACATTAACTGATCAGTAACGGTTATATATATATACGTATAAACACTTAAACTATAAAAATAATTAAAATAATTAATCATGCAAGTTTATTTGGTTTTGCTTTTATCAAACTTCATTTAAAAATCTATAATTTAATTTATTGATGTTTAAATTGTTTATACATGTAATATTGACTGAATTATTTAAAAACACATTAATTTTCCTATTTAAACATAGGTACTACTATTTAGTAAAAATGAATAGGTTAGGTACAATGTTTAGATATTATTTTGTGATAGGTAAATTATATTCAGTATTAATTATATAATAATAGTAATTAATTAGTTATAATATTATCGAAATTATGGGAATGTAAAGGTTGGAAATCTTCATATGCCATGTCTATATTATTCCATTCAGCAAAAATTAAATAATTTATGATGAATGATCATGATTTTACGTTAATAAATAAATTTCATTTCAATGTTAATTAAGTAATAATAATTATTTAATTTTATTATTTAAATTGTTGTGAATGGAAAGGTCAAAAAGTCTTTATATCTTTATTTTTTGTATTCAATTTTAATTATGATTGTTCTATAACGTCCATGATGACTATAAAAAACATAAATATAAATTTATCAATTTATTTCTGAAAAATTCAAAAATGTAAAACTGCGAAAAAAATCTTATGAAAGTCCAAAATACATTTCTAAACAATCAGCATTAGTTGTGTTTTTCATTAAATTGAGAAATATATATTTTTATTTTTGTAAAAAATGTTGCAAGTATACTTTTATAGGTACATACGTTAAGTTTAATTATATAGGTGATAATGTATTTTTTACAATATAACAATCAGAGTAATTTCTGAATAATAAATTAAGTAAGATTTGATAGTTTAATAGTTAATTATTGACTATTATCATTTTTCCTTACTATATAATAAGAGGCAAAACATTTTTTATTTAATTTAAATTAATTTAATGACTAAATGCGTTGTACTTTAGGGTTATAAAAATATTATTTAATGAGTTATAATCATTGAAAACTAGCATGAGAATTTAAATTTCTATTGATTGATAGATGTTAACTTGTTAACTGCGGAAAAAAAGGTTCGGTGGATTGTGATATGTTTTATATATGTATAATATTGTAATTATTATCATATCTTTTAACTACTATTATTGTAATATATATTAAAGTCCTTTTCACATTTAAATCTAATTGATTTCATAATATACACTCAGTCGTTATGTTGTTTGTTTTTTGTTAGTTTTAGTATGGCTGCGATTATAGTTGGACGAAATGAACAGATAGACACAATTTTTCCGTTATGATAGTATGTTGTGTAGAATATTTTTTTTTGATAATACGAATTATATTTTTTAAATGAGATTATAGGTATTAATATCCATATGCATATGTATACATTTATTTGTCGATCCATGTTCTATGATTAATATAAAACAACTGAATTACGTATTTCATTGATAACTCATGAATCCTTATTATAATGTATATGGTAGTGGCGAAAGTAAATTATTTTTCATAGTCTTTGATAGGTATATATAATCGTATTATTTTATATTCGTATAAAAAAAAAATGATGAAAGTTTTTGGCTTAGTACTTTGATATTTTTCAATTAAAAACTGCAGCTAAATGCCTAGATATCTATCAATAAAATATTTAATCAATTAACGTATAGTTAAACTATAAATGAAAACTTAATATTATCTTAGCTGATCTGTCAAAAAAACTTAACTTTTTGTTTATAATAATTTACTGGCAAGCTACAACTTAAACAGAGGTATCATCCATAAAATTATAATATATAAGATTTATCGTTTCTAGTCATCATGTATGCCATAATATATAAAATTTAGAGGCACGTATGCTTAGTGAAAATCATTCCTACTAATAGAATAGGCGTATAATGCAGTTTTAAATATTATATTATATAAACAGATAAATATTATAAAAATTTTTAAATTTACCTCTATAATATGCATAGTAGAAAATCAATATGTTAAATTTAGTATTCATATACTATACTCATGTATTAGTAAATTAAATTTTAAATTTTAAAATATGGCGAGGTCAAGAAAATTTTCTACAAGTATACCTACTGTTTATGCATGCGCGTGTGTCCGATATATAGTGTCGATGGTGGGATTTGAGCCAAAAAAACGGTCCGAAAAATTTAAAATACGCTATCATATTATGGTAGTCGCGATGATCAGCGCGGTTATTGCCAAACATCGTGGTTTTCACCGCTGCAGCTATATGGTTTCTTCTCGTATAAAATAAAGTTTGTTTTTTCACTTCGGTTAAAATTTAATTTTACCTCCGTAGACTTATTATATCACACGTCGGACTTAAGGTATTATTTTATTTATTTTTTAGAATGTACCAAAACGGTGCGCTTGCTAACAAACTCCATATACATAATACACATAAACGCACACACGCGCACACTCAAATAAAAGTCCCAATTAAAAATGATATACGACGTGTTTCTTTCCGCACACAGATACTGACCTGGCGAGATACATACTTGCACACAAACGACACACACGTGAATATTATGATGGTGTATGCTGTAGGTATGTATACGTATGGTACCTACTGCTGTTGAAATGCACCACCGTAAAGTGTTTTAATTAATCAACTATAACACGTCATCGCTAGTTCCACGTTCCTCGTACATCGTATTTATTATATAGTTGTAGTATAGATGTTGTAAAGCTATAAGTTCATATCCTCTAATTTTGTCTATTATCTTGTTTTGTTTTCAATAGATTTTCTACGTTACATTTCACAAACAATAGCGATTAAAAAAAAAAAACATAGACGACAATATTTTTATGAATCAAATTATAAAATTAAATAATAATATTAAATAATTTAATATAGCGGCCATAGTTTATTATTTAGTATATAAATAATACGGTTAAATATCGATTAGGTGTATTATAATAACAAGATAATATGCTCTATGAATTAATTACGTTTATTTTTTATTTTTACTCAGTTAAAATATCACTTAATTACACATAATATTATAATTTTCTGCATTGACCATGAAATCCACAATAAAATTTTGTGAATATTATGACAGCAAAATATTACAATACTATTTGTATTAGTCTATCTTCTATTATCATACCTAATGATTGCAATTAACTATCTCGCTACCTTTTTAACAAGAATTGGTACCTAATAAAAAAAAAACTCGCCCACATCTCTATTTTATATGTATATTCACTCCTTAAAGTCAGCATATAATATTATAATTTAGTCATAGCCGTATAGGTGTTTAATGAATATTTTAGTATTATTACTTTTAAAAATATTTTCAATTGAATATTAACTATAGTATAACTACGAGAAAATAAAATTTTACTATAAAATTTCAAAGAATACTTAACCATATAAATTATTCATATTAGATATACATTATATTTTAACATTTATAACTGTAATCTGAAATTTTATAAAAATATAACATTTTTAATTTTTATACTTAACATTTTTTGTAATGATAGAGTGCCTACCTATCAGCTATTTTGTTTAAAAGAAACGTAGAGGTTATATATAAAAATACATTTAATTTCGATTAATAACACTCGTATTCATATATCTTCTTAATATTACCCATCATAATTCTAACATATTACAATTGCAGTTACTTATATACCTATCTCATTTCATATATTTTTTTTTGAAATTTATTCATGTATCTACTAATATGTAACATATAAAAACTATTACTTATATACCTAATGATAAGTAATAATTTTTTTTTAAATGTATTTATTACTTAAAAGTACTGTCAAAGCATATTATTTATACAGCTTTGAGTTTTTCACTCCGAGTTTTACGCCAACAATTCAACACAAATATTGCTGTCACTTTAAAAAAATAAAAATAATCGTACTGTATACTAGTTAAACGTTGATATATTAATTATATATTAAATTTTAACAATGTAATAGTGGCCTTGGGATGAGAAATTTTATAATATAGTATAAAAGACAAAATTTTGTCGTAGTGGTTGAATAACTTAGATTGTGTCGACGGCATCATGAAAGTAATTTGTATACATATTACATAATATATGTATTGCCAGCCACCCAGCATGGAAGGATAAATATATGCAAAAGTGCCGAGCTACGCAAAATGTTCTCACTCTTACATGTACACACACACATATACATACACATAGATACAATTTTCGCACACAGGTCACCACACGACACATATGTTATATAATACTGAACATCACAGGGTCGTTCTATATTGTTCTTACATCGATACAGACCGTTATATAGATAACTGTGTAATTCTATATCCCAAACGGTACATTATAATAAAGCGTTTATATAACATAATATATAAATATAAGAACGATATTACTAAGGATCCGTTATATTATCGGTTTGAGTGTATGTGTGTGCGAGTATATGTGTAACTGTTGTAATCGTATTTTTTCTCTTTCTTTCACTATAAAAGACATTTTTTCTTTTCTGTTTCGTCGCGTGTACCTATCGAATAATGTATATACATATATATTTGTAGGTACCAGGTTCCCTTTAAAGGAAAAAAATGGTTACGCTGGTACAGCCCTGGGGCTCGGTGGCGACAGTGGCGGCGCATACGATTGACAAGTTGTTGACGACTTAATCGTAATTATAATTATATTATTGTGTGTGCTAGTCATCGTCGTTGATTATAGACGTTAGGTAACGACATTTATATGTTCTATGTATACGGAATGTTCAGACTAAAAGAGCCTTCAATGCACATTATTTGTACGGGAACGTATAATTCTTTACATAGGGTTATCAATGTGCTTAACCTAAAAAAAAAATATCCACACACTTTCTCATACCTCTAAACTTATATGATGGATATAAAAATATTAGGCATTAATCTATAGTTATCGCTTTTATTTTATATTATTTTTATTGATGGAATCTGAAATACATATAAATGATTTCACTGTCTTATATAATAAATAATATAATTTGAACTAGTTGCTTTGCGAAATAATGTACGTAATTATGATTTGTCGTTTATATTAATTCATTCTGTTTGTTAGTTCATAAATAAGTATTTTCATATTTATATTAAATATATGAATCATAAATAGTTTCATAGAATATTTATATCATATAAATTTTAATTTTAAAATGTATATACATTTTGTCGAATACCACATAATATATTCATTGTAAAATATTTATGTTAGCATTTTTTTCAATAATTATTGAATTGACAATACAAAATAAAATATAAACTCTAGTATTTTTACCTAATTAGAATAACAAATAACACAAAACATTTAAAGGAAAATTTATATTATTTTATAGGTCACAAAAATAGTTATCAAGTATAAAAATAAAATTTTACTCAAGGTCTGAGGAAAAATGTATTTTTTTATTCCCATAGGGTGAAACATTGTCCCTGCAAGAGACGTGGCAGCCAGTGATTTATAGTCCAAGCCTTTGGCACGCTCAACACAAGTGAAGGGGGTGCATGTTTTCGAAAATTTGCATACATAATAAAACTGCGACCGATGCTAAGAGACAGCAGAGAATGATTTGTGAGTCTCGTGAAATATTTTTTCGTCCTTTTTTTTCTTGGACGACATTTTTTTATCCTTCCCTAAATTTATCTACATATATAATATGTTTATTTTTATAATATATATTATACCGTCGTTTTAAACGTCTTAACGCGTGACAATATCTGCAAGCGACTTTTTTTTTTGTAGGGACTCTGTATTAGGCTTCAATAAAACCGGGCGCTTTTCTGGCGACCACTTAGGTATATTCAAAGAAATATGTCGGTGACTAAGAAAAAACTACCCTAATAAATCTTCCATACAGAAGACATTTTTTATTTATGCAAATTTTTACTGATCTATAAGAATACCTACAAATGATAAACGAGAATATCCCGGTTTTACACAAAACACTACGACTACAACATAAACAAAAATATAAAACTATACACCTAATTGTAAGAACTTAAATAACATAAAATCTATAAAAAAAATATTTAATAGGTTTTTTTTTAGTTTCCCTGTATAGAGAAAATGAATGCCTCTTTAAAGTCCTTTGTACACTATACATGCGATGTTAATCTACTTGAAACTTTAAAAATATTAGCAAAAATATCCTTCATTTTTTTCAATCTTAGCAATTATTTCTATTCGAAAAATTCTCATTTAAAAAAAATAAATAGATAGCCATAAATCAAATACTCAAATGGTTAATTAATTTTTTATTTTGATATTCATAATATATGTTTTTATATTATTTTCTTTTCTATTTATTAATAATTAAATTATAAGTATAAAAATGAATTATTAATAATTTAACAGACGTTTTAATAATGTGTTCTTTAATAAAATAATTATAATATAAATAACAAATGATAAAAACAAAAAAGACATAGAATGAATTTTGACGGGTCAATATTTTTTTAAATTTAAATAGGGATTAAAATTATTGGTGAAAAAATTGTGTTGATAAAAATAATAAATTAAATTTTACCGTCAATTATAACCAGTATAGATATTGATATAGTTTATGTGTAACATTATTACTTAGATATTTAGAGGCATGTATATACCTAAAAGTAGAGGTATATACACTATAAAGTCTATAATATATTATATACACTCTTGTATTATAGTAAACGTCTTACACGAATTCTAATTAGCGATAAAAGGATCATATTAGACGTCGCCATCTATATTTTTTCTCCGGGTTTTTAAATTTTTTTATTTTTTTTCTTCTAGTTTTCTTTTTTTTTTTTTTTAGCAGTCAATGAATAGACAGATTTATTGTTTCAACCGGGCAATACGATCACCCTACTGTTCATATAATACGTATACACTGACTGCAAAGGACGGTAGGTCGATTTCAGCCGATCAGTTTCAATACCGTTGCTGCCACTGCCAATGAATGTGCGGTGGCGTATGTACAGTGTACACGTATATATGTATATGCGATGGCGGGCGGGCCGGGGATAGTATTTGCATGGAATACACATTAAGGGTCGCGCGCCGGCAGAGATAAATGTACCCCTTCGGTGAAGTTCAGTGGCGATGGTGGGTACTTCCCACTCGTCCGTTCACAGACAAATAGCTCCTGGTGGCGGCGCGCCTTCATGAATTAAACAAAGAAAACCGACAACGACCGGGCGAGGGAGTAGAAAGTAGAATAAATTGGTTTTTTGGTTCTACAAAAACCACTCGAGATATATATATATATGTATGTAATTATATGAATATATCTGTGTGAACTCGAGATGAGGTGAATAATTGCGGGTCTTGGTCGACTTTAATGGAATCGGTTTTAATTATTTCGCCACTGTTAGCGTCGGTGGCGTAACTGCACATTTATTATATATATACATGATGCCGATAAGAAACCGCGAACGCTCCAATATACGTTGTAGGTATATATATAAGTATATAATATATATCTTTGAAACTTTAAAATGTTTTGCATATCGCTAGGTTTGACTTTCCTAAAGAGTTTTATCCATTTTCGTTACTTTCTCAGGTATTTTCTTTCATTTGCTCAGACTTTATTTAATCTGGGCTATCGGCAAGTCTATACTCACAAAGCAACGTAGACGTGATACCATTTTATGTCACTATATAAAACAATTATTTTCATTCTTTTTCTCGGCTAAATTTTAACTGATACAATTTTCAAAATAATTTTTGTTTCAAATATAATATATATTTTATACTTATACTATACACTCGTAATTATGTGTTAAAAAAAGTACAAAAAGCCATATTTAAATCTTTTTTTCTGTTTTTTTATTTTAAATGGTTCAATTAAATACAAACTATCAATTAAAAGTCAAATTGAAATAGTATTTTAACTTTTAAGACAAATAGCATAATCTTTGTATGTAGTCATATGCGTATTTCAATATTGTACATATATATGTATACAGTTACTCGAATCAAAAAAACAGTCAAAAATAAATGATGATTATCTTCATTTATCAAATAGATTTTTTCGTCTTAGTTGTACAATATCAAACTTTAATTATATTATATAGGAAATATATGAATCATATTATAATCCACATAAATGTTTTTATATAATAAATTAATTTGAAAATACTATGAATAGGGATGACTGATAATACTAATATTTTTATTAATGTAATAAAATATTTTATCAATATTAAATTCATAATTTGTGTTAAATTGTTTAATTGTTTATTAGTAATTTTACAGCTTAATATCATTCAATATAATTTTAACATGGTCGAGGAAACGACCAGTTAAATACAATATATCCATAGAGATTCGTAGGACCTATGGATATAGTTATCGTAGTCGGGCATAGATAGAAATAAAAGGATCGGAAATATATTTAAACAACTATGGATTCAATGACAGTTATTATTATTATTATTATTATTATTATTATTATTATATTACTTACAAAATACTTATAACATTTATGCTCACGTATAAGTAACTTCAATATTTTATAATAAAAGGTGGCTGTGTCGTAGTCCTATGGAGTTCGATAGTTGGTGGTTTGTTGATATCTAATATGTGCGACGAACTGTCGTTCTTATATAGTGTGTATTGGAAAAAAAGCCTTAAAGTTAATTATGTGAGAATGTGTGATTATATCGGTCAATAGATAGTTATGTATATATATGTAGTTATGTTACATAATTGTTACGTCATGTTTTGATCGAAAAATAATGAATTGAATATATTTCATTAACTAATGAAAATAATACTCATATTGAAAATAATTTTTAAAAATAAACTGTTGATATTCTACTATATTTTTATTCAAAACAAATTATTTTATTACATTTACTATTCTTTAGACCAACTATAAGAAAAAAATGTATTTATTCAATATTAATGTAGTAATATTACAGTATATAAACAGTTCAATAATAATATCAATAGTATCTATGAATTATTAATGACAGTAATATCATCTATAGAAATCATTGCTATATAATAGCTGTCGATGTAATAAGTTATAATAATGATATACGTACCTTATATACCTACAAGTATAATATTTAATAAATATAAGTTTATACTTAAACACATTTCAAATAATTTTATATAATATAATATTATGTTTGGGGATTTAATGTAAGTCCTCTGTAACTACAACATAAATAACTAAGGATAAACCATACGTATAAAAATTACAGTTAAACACGATGCATTATGTTTAAAATATTATCATGCTTATTTGTAATTAAATATGAATTCAAAGTAGATAGCAATTTATTTTATTTATGTTAAAATTTAATAGTTTATAGACTTAAAATTATATTTCATCTAAACGTAGAATATATACATACTACTGTTATGGCTATAGTTACTAGATAGTACCTAAATATATTTTATTTTAATAAAAATATATCTTTAGTTTTACTCAAATTTGATATTTTTAGAACTTATATCTATAACAATGACATCATTATTTCGGTATTTATTAAATTATTTTATTTTACATTTATTTATTCACTTTAGTAATTATATCTGAAGAATCGGTGAAATGTACATTATTATAATAGAATTTTTTTTATTTACTTAATTAGTTAATTAAAAATGATAATCACAGACTTGATTCTGATACACTGTATTCCAATTATAATGGAGATAAATGGATATAGAGATGAGAGAATAACGCGTCGCGTGTCTGAATAATAACGAGCTTACAGGAGCAACAAGTATATGCAGGCAGCGCAGTTGATTACTGATAAATATATGCAAAGTTGCAGTCGAAAGTTAACAACCAAATTATCGGTAAACCATTTTGGTTTAAAACTATAATATTATGTGTATATTATATAATATTATATCTTATAATAATACTTTTAAAAATACTCTGATTATTTATTTTGTACACATAGTTAAATACAACTCATGAATTTATTTTATTTTTTAATTTAAATATTTCGTGACCTCTACCTTTGATACATATATATTATATTTTTTTGGTTGCAAAATACATTTTTTCCTACCGTGACCGAGGAAATTTCCGGCTATACATTATGTAGATTTATTGCCTAAGTCCATGCGACAGGTTAGAAAATTGTCCTCAGCGAAAAGGAGAAAAAAGAGAAATATCGTAGACATCTTTGTAATTAAAATACATAATTTACTGTTTTTTTCCGTATCATCAAAAAGTAGTATTCACATTGTTACGATGAATTTTCCTATGGGTTATACTCGTATTACGCATATAACAACAATAAACCATGTGCATTTTAAAAAGGTCTTTGAATTAAAAAGCAATCCAAATAAAAAGATTACTTGTCAAGTGTGATGGAATGCGAAGTAAATATATAAGCCACTATAAATAACGCCATGTACTCTTCGCTTACATCGTATATTATCATATGACATGTCGCTTGTAAAACCAACTAGTAAATGTCTCCCATTAATATGACACATAAATGTCGACCGTTTTTTATTTATTTGGATACCTAAAACCATTATTATGTGCATGAGAAATCGTCTACGAAGTTGTTTTTTTAATCGTTTATTCGGTTGAACTTTTTTTGTAAGTGACAAATAGCTCGCACAATATGCCCTTTATGAATTTAAAATATGATTTATAAAACTTATAAAAAAATAACTTCATAAAAAAGTCCATACATTTAAACATTTTATTTGAATAGATAATATATTTTATTATATATACATAATTGTGCATTGTAAGCGTCTAAAATTTTTCTGACGAAATCCATATTCTTAGTATTGTAAAAAAACATATGACTTTTAATACTGTCTATTAAATTATTTGGTATTAAAACTTGATTTACTTAAATTGTTTATTTATATTTTGTGATGATACAATATTATATATGTACTTATTTATTACTTAATTTATATTAAGTTTTAGATTATAGTATTTTATGAAAAATAAAGTATTATATTTATATACTTAAATAGAAAACAATATTTAGTTATTATTTCATATCAATAGATTTTAATTAATTTTGAACGAACCCGTTTTTATTATAGATTTAATCTTTAGTAATACATTTTTAATCTTTTGTCATCATCATAACTGACTTAAATCCAAAGCTTGATCTTCACACTACAAATTTAAACAATGGTTCTTTAAATTTAAGGGTATGGTTTTTTTTCTTTGTGAATATACAAAAAAAAAACATTATGTTGATTTTGTTTGCAAACATTGTGTACCCTGCAAGGATCTGTCCTTAAGTGTTGAAAACAAATTTCATGGTTCGTTAGTGGGATACATTTAGTTTCGGATATAGATCATCCCCAGACGACAGCAGAACGAATTTTCGAAGTTATTTTCGTATATGTTTCCAATGTGGGTGGTTTTTATATTAATTGAATTTTCTAAAAAAAAAAAAAAAAAAATTACTTTATTGAGCACAAGTGTGGGCTTATCCCTCATAGAAATAGTTTTTTTTTAAATTTATTATCTCAACGATACGGATGCGACAGCCTAAATGACCATAACGTCTAATGCAAATTGAAAATCCTCTTCGCGGGACTTACTAAATAGTCGCAATAGAAATATTAAGACATAGGTTTATTAGAACTAGCGTAGGCTATAATAACGAAGTGTGAAAAAAAAATTAATGAATTCGTCCTAGGCCATTAGGCAAAAACATCATCATGTATCGTCTTTGTCTCTAAAGGTACTTCAGGCTAGACAGTGGACGTTATGGTCATGGAAAATATACAAATTAAATACGTTTTCATTTATTAGTTTTATAAATAATTTTTTTTTTTGCTGTCCGTCAAAACACATTTTATGATTTAATTTTTACATTAAAAACCTAATATTAGGATTAATTATGTCATATATATAGTATAGGTCATCAGATACTTAGTAATGACATTGTAAACAACGATGGTCATGATTTAAATAAAATAAAATAATAATGAAAACTTACCCCGACGATATTTTTTGTTTTAGATCCAAAATTATCTGTGTCCGCGGAGCACTAAATCGACGTACACGAAAAAGGTGAGTACACTTACATAACATTATTGTTACTGGCACCGCGTGTAGGCATGTGTCCCATCATAAGAATATTTCTGCCCTTTCCGGGAAAATAAAGAAAGAAAGGAAGGGACCGGCCACACTCCATAAATGAGACGGATTTTATGACCTAGTTTTTATGGGCCTTGTCACATTTAACCATTGACTACACCAGCCACCTGGATGCAATATACACAGTGTATGCATGCACAGTTGCGCAACAATGTATACATTGAATTCAAAAGAAATACTTGTATATAGCAAACCCGTGATTTTATGTTAAACTAACTAGAGTTAGGTTTTCCTTACCGTAGCATTCAGTAGTGTGATGATATATCAACACGTATTATTTTGCACGCAACCTGATCAATTGATAATGGACAATTATTTAATAGATTAGGTAGGTGTTTTACAATTGGAACGATTGGAATGTACCTAAACTATGCAAATCATATAAAAAAAATATTTAAAAAATTATACAAAATATTAATACAGTATTTCTGTAACATATTACAATATTAACGAATTAATAATAATCCTTACTATTCATAAATATTATTGCACTACAAGTAAATAATTATTCAAAATTACACTTTGTGGACATTAATACTTGTCTATAAAAGCTTAAGAAAAATGGTATAATCTAATAAGATAAAAATTAATATTAGAATAATCGTAAATCAGCAGCGTTGAAGTTTAATCTAATAACAGTAATTAAACAGATTGCATTTTTAAACATGCTAATTTTCACAATATTTTTATTGAAATAAAAATTTAATTTTTAAGATATTAAGATGTGTGGCTTTCATAATTAATTTTCCATAAATAACTAGTTTATATCATAAAATAAGTTTTAATACAATAATTCAAGCTATTAAACCCGTATTTATTTGTGCCATCGAGACTTAATAATGTGATGTTAACTTTAGCGTTACATCATGTTATCAACAAAAAATTTTCGAATACAATATTTTTTACATATTATAATATACAGGCAATATGCATGAACCAAATGCGTATTTCCTTTGCATAATCGACGACATTTTCAAATCAGCTCGTTTTCGTTGGTGAATGATTTGCAATGTGCTCACCCTAATACCGGTTTTTTTCAATTCCCGAGGGTTCTTCCATCCCCTATCGCAGCTGCAAGTTATTTTTTAATGGCCTCTTGTCAACAACCACCCCCAAGGACAGCCCATTCGTTTGCCATGCACAGTTGCCATGATCATATTTCGCGACTGATCGTCAATACATCTACCGTCTTTTCCATCCGAGCATTTATAGTGTAGCAAGCCCACCAAAAGTTACCAGTAGTTGTTTTTTTTTTTAAATATTTGTTATAAAAGTGATATAGACGTATATTAATTAGTTTAATTTAGTTTTTAATTTTAATAATACAATGTTCGCGTTTAGAGTGATAATTAGTGTTGTACCTACAAGTTTATTGTCTTTTGGATAACTAATACACAATAGATGACTTTCTCTTAAATTGGAGGTAATAATATTATATGAAAATTCTATGCAACTATTTTTAATTTATATGAGTAATGAGTATATTATATATTATATTAGACTACATTTGAATATAAAAATACCAAATAAAAAATCGAATTTATGGCTTACTAAATTTTAAAACTTTTTTTTGAAGTATGATTTTGATTTTCATTATGAATATTTGTTTAAATTCATGCGTTTTGTTTAATATTTATACTACATTAGCACGGTAGATTCTGACTTCGAAGATTTTTATTTTATAAAAATAATTAACTAATATTTAATTATTCAATAAGTAAATAATTAGAATACTACATAGTTTTGATTACACGTAATATATTAGTAAATAATGTTATAATTAAGTGTTTATCTGAATTTCCAAGAAATATTATCAAATTATTTTATCAAACTTATACAAGACTTTTCCAGTTGTTTACAACATTTTTCTTTATTATTGAAATATATATATTTGTAATTAGTATACTAAATAATGAGCAAACGTAATATCAAAATCAAGCCAAATTATTACTACTAAACCAAAATTTAATATTTAAAGAATAATTAATATGATATTAGTTTATTTTCGTTTTATAAATAAATACTCCAAGGTATTTAATTTACAACACAAATATTAGTTGTAATTGAAACTATAGCGTTAATCATTTTTTATTTTATTTTTTTTAATAATTTGTTAGATATTTGAGTGGTAGTTAATCAGTTTAGTTTATTTTAAAATAAATTGTACTGCTTATTAACTGTCATTAATAGTTATTAGTAGTTATAAATTACTAATTATGTATACAAAAACAAAAAAATGACTAATGCTTAAATTTATTTTAAAAGTTAATAAAAATTAAAAAGATTTAAAATTTATGCAAACTGATTTTGATTGAATTACAACTAACAGATACTGTTTAATAACGTTAATTTTTAAAGCACAGTTGTAAAAATAACGGTACAAAGTTTATACAAATATTGCACAAACTTTGAACTGATGTATTTAAACATCAGACTTTCAGATTGACGGCCGTCAAATATGTATAGAACGTATAATGTATTTCTCTCCGTGTGTCCAGTGAAATGGAAAATGTGGTGGCTATCGAAAACTTCAGCTGAGGGTAGTAAAAGGGTTACTCGGTGGTAGTACTATATTGGTGGGACCATGGCGCGTATATTAATCTTATGACTCTGCGTGCCATTTGCTGCATAATATAGAGGCCACGATATACTATATATTAAATACATGTATATGCTATACGTCATGCGTGGGTACCTATATACGAGTATATACATATATGACTGGAGGTTTCCGTGATTAAATGTTGAATAATTTAAATCCTCTTCGAATTTATATGTGTGTATGGCGTGTATAAGCGTATAATCTGCGAGTTTCGGGAAGTCGGATGGCAACGGCGACAGCAGAATACGCAAGCGTATGTGTGAATGTGAAAGGGTTGAGAGCTGAGAGGGAAAGGCCAATGGGATTTATTAGCCTGTAACACGTGTACGACGAAATCTTCTCTCCGCGTATATTTATAGTAAGCACAGTTATACACGCGCACGCTCGTATGTGTACGTGCATTGGTAACAGTGGTTAGGATATTCGCTTGTAGACATATATATACATATACAATACACATTATTTCAAACGCGCCGGATGTGTTTGATTTATATTTGTATGTGTATATGTATTAATATATATATATATATATATTATATATATATATATTCACGTGGGGAGAGAACTTCGCGCGCACATGCAACAAACGCGCATTCAGCACCTCGACAAGTGCAAGTTGCAATGAAGGAATTATAGTCCCATTGAAAAATTACAAAATTGTAATTCCATAAATCTGAGATAAAACGTGTAATCTGTACACCACACAATATTAAATTTACAATATCCGAAATACTTTTTTTTTCAAAGTCAATTTCTTATTCGTTTGAAATTTCAATTCTTTAGATATAATTATATACAATAACACTAAGTACAGTATTCAGAGGCTCTTAATTATTGTTCTCCCCCTTCCTGTTAATACTGTTTTACTGCACTGGCCACGATGATTTACCAAATACATAACATTATAGTACAGAGTATAATATATACTACTGAACTATTGCTTGACTTAATACAGTCTACCGAACGCATGTTATAACTAATATATATATATATATAAATAAGTACGTAGGTATAAAACAAATGTATATACATTCTTTGGGAGACGCCAAGGTCAGACGAAAAAAATATACCAACTCCCCAACGATTCCCACTGGCAGATAACACATCGTATATAATAATAATATAAACTCGTATACATGAAAACTGGTCCTAAAACACGACTGCATATCAGACGGGGTATTTGTGTTGCATGTGTACGTATATGTATCGCGTTCGCGTGTGTGTGCAGAGGATTTGTCCGACCGTGGTTCGACGAGTAGAAGGTGGGAAACGAGCCCCCAGCGGGAGGTTGTGCAGGTTGCAGGTAGACGATAGGTCAAAAGAAAAAAAAAACCACAAAGAGTAGAGAAAGCCCTTTCTTTTTAAAGACCCATCGCGAGTTATCGTGTTCTTCACGGGGATTCATTATATTCGGTTGGAATTTCTCAATGTAGTTGCGACAATGCAGAGAAAAAGAATCGCACGTGCCAGCCGCACACAACAGTATTATATACTGCAGACGGAACTGAAATACATAGTACATTGTTCTGGGTATTTTTTTTTTCATTCTATCAGACGAGATTTGTGTCGAAAAAAAAATATTTGATTCTCTACACGGGTACATTAGTATATTATGCAATTTTTATTAAAACACTGTTGGTTGAAGATTATGTAGCTTATGTGTATAAATATGCTATTTTATAATATTATATAGTATTGGGCTATACTCTGCAAGTTTTTTAGAAACTATTGTAAGATGACAATTTATGTGTTTCGATTTGTGTATAAATAGTTAAAACTAACACCCACTATTGCAGCAAAAGTAATTAACGTTTTTTTCTCCCTAATCATTCTTCCATGCTAAGAATTTGTTAAAAGGTTTTATTCGTATTCTGTTGTGTTTTCAAATAAAAAGTTTCACACTCAATGATATATCGTTTTAATTCTAATTATTCGAGTACAAACTCCTATTACAAACCAGTATGCTAATTATGATAACGATCTTACATTAACATGGTATCTACTATTAGTACTCACAGTAAATATCACGAATTTGATTGTAGATTTATTCGGCCAAAATTTAAACGGAATTTACTTTTATATTAAAACTACTATATAATATTTTACTATAAAGTTTGTAAAAGATATAAACATTATATTAAGTAACGTAATAAACAAATTCCTAACTAAGACCAAAACGGAAATAATTGTTCTAAAATTAATTTAATACGGTGAATCTTAAGTAAAAATATTAAATTATTTGCTGAGTATATAATATACATATTTATATATTTAAATTATGTAAGATATTTGAATAAATTATATACATCAATTTAAAATGGTTCATCTATCTCCTGTAAGCGTTATTTGTGTTGGAGATAAAGATTTATACAATACAAATTTAAATATAAGTTACATATAATAATTTAATTATAAACCTGAACGTTGATATGAATATCGCAAGATTAGAGTATATCAAATAAATATTAATTAGATATTAAACATTTGTTGTATTATATTCTTGTGTATTTTATAATTGAGATTAAAAGTACAGAGCATTTTAATTTTTATAAATTAAAATGTATAAGTAACCATAGAGATTTAAGGGGACATGAAAAACCATAAAATTCAAATTGGTTGCGGTTTGCGGTTGGTACACACATATATAAAATAATATAGCAGTTCAACTCAAACTTGTTTGCTTCTTTGAATATTTTAATTTAAATCGTCGCCGTAACGGCTGACTTGCTACAACGTTTACTATGCAATTAGACTTTTTGTGAACGGATAGAATAAATTAAATTAATAATATGATTTATAAACTAACTACAGCAATTCTTTGTTTTATTTTTGTTAGATTCCGCCGGCCAATACAATTTTTTTTCTCTTAATATCATAAAACATTTGAATCAATTATTATACGCAGTCTATGGCCCGGAGTTACAATAATTCATTATAATCATAGGACACGTCAATCGGTCCATCCGTTTTACGCGATATTTACAACGTGTATGATAATGAAGACGGCGGATAGATACCCGTTACACGCTTACGCCGAGCTATCATTAACACAATTATTTCCATCTCTCGCGGTCGTCGTGCGCCTATACCGGACATTGTCTATAAAGCACATAATATTATGCATGCTCAATTAACTTTCAAACACTTTTACGGTTCAATATAATATACTCTATTTGACTATCGCGCGCTTAAATCAACATTTGTCTTTTTATTCTATGCCTAACCATGCGCCCTAAACTGCAATAAATAAAATTGTAACTTGCGCGCTCATATTATACGTATTACACGCGTATAGGAGTGGTCGCCGCATAATATGACATTATTACACGATTTATTTATTACGCGTGGAGCAATAAATTCTAAACGTGAAATTGTTTTTCGTGTCGTATTTTTATAAAATTCGCGAAATTTATCACTCTGTCCCGTATAAAAATAACGTTTTTTAAATTCCGTTCGACCGATGACCACCATACATACTCGAATACATTATATTATTATGTAGGCACTTAAAATAATACAGCAATGTCTTTCACGTTTCAATGTGTACACACCGTCTGTGTTATATTTTTGTCGGTTTGGCGTATAAATGCGAAAAACGCTGTTTATTTATTGTGTGTACCAACATACAACCTACAGTTAAAGTAAGACCTCGAAAACGTCAACACAGATATTAGCGCGTAATCATAGAGCAGGAGTAAAAGTTATAATTATACATTCCAAAAAACGTATTTTTAAGTTTACTATAATATATAGTATATTATGAATATGGATGTAATAAAATCGATAATATTACATTCGTTTATATTAATTTAATAGTAATAAGTAATATTTAACACATTTTATTCGACGGCAGCATCGACAGAGATTTCTATCCTATATTATGTACGGCGGTGTGAAATTAGCATTCTGCCTCTGCCGCCACCGCCGTCGGCGACGACGACGACGTGTCCAGACCGCAATTGTTGCATGCCACATCGTTGGATATTGGAAGTGTTGTTGGTGGGGTTTAGGTCGGAGGACGATTACATTATTATAGTTTATATATATTTTCGAAACAATGAGAATTATT
This sequence comes from Melanaphis sacchari, assembly GCF_002803265.2. Classification (NCBI taxonomy): domain Eukaryota; kingdom Metazoa; phylum Arthropoda; class Insecta; order Hemiptera; family Aphididae; genus Melanaphis; species Melanaphis sacchari. Next base: position 4,070,353 of record NW_020270366.1, on the reverse strand, counting down.
GCGATTCCATTCCAAACTCTTTGCAGCCCGTAATTTTCCGTCTCTTTTCTTCGTTGCGTCATGTATAACAAATTCTCATGTTAATTGGAGCGGTTTAGCCGACAATGCCAGATAAATTTAAAAAAAAATATATTCACATAGAACTGACGATAACAACACCTATTATTTGCTGTTATACTACTCTGACAACCCCTCCCCCCTTATATCACTTTTCTCTTTGCTAGGTTAGACCACTTGAGCTGAGCAATAAATGTGATTTTTTTTTTTTACGAATTTCAAGCCTATTTTTTCATTCATATTTTTTGATGTGGTAATAACACTGTAAGTTGTAATTCATATATATTTATAAAATAGCCTATAAGTGTACATTACCCTTTCTTTATGGAATATAGATTATAAAATATGATGTATACTATGAGCATATTTATCATTGCATTTTGTTAATGTGTTTTCTATTCAAAACGCTACTATTATAGATTATAATATAATATCTTGTACTGATTCAAAAAACATTTACATGACGCGTGTGTCCGATTATTCATAATGATTTTTCGTTATCTTGAATTTGAGTTATGTAACATTTTATATTATCCAATCGCTTGAAATTGATCTATGCACACATGTTATAATATTATGTAAAGACAAATCGATGAAAAAAAATGATTTCTGAAATTTCAAGTTTATAATATACTCGGCAATCAGTAGTTAACAGTAAATGTCTTAGTATCGCGGTCTCTCACGTCTGGTCCGCATAAAGCCATCGGCCAATAATCGGTAACGCACAAATTTATTAAATTATAACACGTAGTCGTAGTTATGTATATGTATAGTCAATAGTGTATACCATTTCTATATTTATATTTATATATACCAGATTAAGGTCACGGCAGCGGTATTATTATAGCTGTACTATAATAATAATAATAATAATAATAACGTTTGTCAAACCCGGTCGCGCGAGTACGTGTGAACGCGGCCTCGTAATTTTTGGGCAAACAGACAGCTGCTGTTCCGCCACCGCCGCTGCGTCGGGACCTCGCAGAGTACACAGCCATGTTGGCCAGCCATAATGAAATAGGAGGTTCGAGTGTCAGCAGACGTTGACATGCAGACTTAACTCTCCCATGCACACCACACGCTCGCGCAAACGTATTATATATACAATACCATTACTACATGAACGCATCTTTCGAAATTGTATTCATATTATCAGCATAATATGAAATCAGTCGTTACATGAGGTAAAAAACATGTAGATTTTTGAACGTCACAAAGGATTTTGCGATTTAGGTATACAATAGTATAGGTAATAGGCGTTGACTATGACAAAACTTCATAAAAGTCGAAATCGTCTATATCGCTGTATACTTATACTTATTTTATGTCAATTGTTTTTTTATTACTATTATTATTATCATCAATAAAACCTACTTCGAAATACTTTCGTCGTGGACTTTTTTATTTACAATTTATAGAAAGCTTGAATCTCGGTTTGAATGGTCTATATACGAATATTATAAACGTACATAATATAACGTTACTGCTTTTTCTTAAAATACATAGGTATGTTATTTTTCAATAACTTAGATAAAATATTTATGTGCTCACCCCTTAGGTGGCTACATAAACATTTCAAGAGCTCGTTCTCATGTTTTTTTCCGATAGTTATATTTTATTATTGATACGCGTGAATTCGATGACTGCGGTCAGTAGTAATATACGTAGTATACACATTCCATGATAATACGGCCTAAGTGTCTGACGATGGTCTATTTAGAAATATTTTATCGTACATTTTTATACAAAAATATAATATGACAAACGTACAACTCTTTTGTCGGATGTTTCACATTAAACTGGTCCGTATAACGTGTTTCGGTTCTAGTGTGACGTAATTTATTATAATTTAGGTATATTATCTTTAAAATGTTCTACGTATAACACATATATTATGCTATATCATTGTTTTTCCAGCTGAATACATACAGTTTGTGATACTAACATTGATTTATTACCATTTATTATTTATTACTAATGTCTAACAAATATAACAAATAGTACTGTATTAATGTAAAAAATTATTAGAAAATTATTTTTGGAAATCTGTATTATATTAAATAGGTACCATTTCTATATTATAGGTACTTATAATTTATATGCGTTAATGATACCGTATATTTCTATATCTATAGGCACATACCGGAAGACAGTGGTTACTATAGCTACTAACAAGTGTTATTAAACATAATATTATATTATGTTAATACATACTAAAAAATGTTTTCGTATAGATACATGTATAACATCTGTATTGTAAACTTATTGTATTTTTATATCGTGACGATCAATGGTTGGTTTTTTTAGTTCATTTTTAGAATTTATTTTTTTTAATGATCATAATGGTTTCTATTCACGCAATCGTGCTATTGATGAATCAATAAATAGAAAACGAGGAATTTTTTTTCGTTCAAAACTTAACCATTTTTACAAAGCAAATATTTTCTAAGCCGTTCATAAATATCCTGAACATCCGATGTAAAAGAAAATATTGAAATTAACGTTAGATACTTGTAAACGAATTCTTCGCAGTTTCGTGTGAAGTGGGAGGACTCACAAAATTTCGAAGTTTAGACGGAATGACTGATGAGCATACATTGGCCGTTAGATAGCGTTGCATCGGTGGTGAGAATCAGTCTGGTAGATGCCGTTCACGTAAGTTTTACGGTCTTTTTTATCAGAAACGAGTGGCTAAAAAAAATAATCACGCCCAATATACCTAATAGTAATATAACGAGGCGGTAAACGGTAAATGCGCGCACCTAGTACTCACTATATTATTATAACCGCTCGCCCGCGTCCCATCGATTCATGGACACGTGCGAGTATAATATAACGTGCGCCGACGACGACGACGACGATGCGTCGTGTGTGCACTGGCCTCATTTAAATAACGATAAAAACCGAAGAGCCGCCGCCAACAATATTTACGACCTGTAGGTACAACGGACATGGAACACGATTGCGGCGCGGCGGCATTCACCCGGCCGACCGTCCGTTCAATTTACTACTGCCGCCGTCGATTTACAATGTTCGACGCGATTTTTATTGCTTTTAAATGGGTCGGTCTAATCCATATATACACAACTGCCGCAATTGTAGACTGTATATTATATAATATGTTAAGTACGCGATGTACCGTTGCTGTTTTATGTATCATGCCTATTATGTGAAACGCATTTTTTTCGGTTAAGGTTTTTTTATCGTCTATAACAACTATTTATCGTGTTCTACACACACATGTACATGTATGCCGACTCTGCGTATATTAAATTATGACACAAATAGTAATAATATTATACACACTCAAACAATTGACACGTAGAAGTAATAATTAACTTAGCCTAGGTATAGTTTTATATTAATCAGTTTTTTGATTACACTCTTTTGACCGAAAAAATGTAGTGGATTGTTAACAGAATTTATTTAATTTGCGTCGAAATGTCGAATAAACGATATTCTAAAATATACTTTATAGCCAGCTGTATATTTATAATACACACTGATTATCGAATAAATTATACCTCGTGTTGAGGATAAAACGTTTTTAATTCCAAAGGTTATCCATATAAACCACGGTTATCTACACGTTAACCGTGGTATAGATTAAATTATACTTAAATATATCGTTCATCAAAATATAGAAAAATTTTCTACAATCGCTGAAAGCCTGAAAAGGTAACAATAAATAATCATTTAAATATAAAATACAATATTGATACTTAGTTAGTAAATAAATTAACTTATTAGTGAACCTAAATTATTATGATATAATGGACCTACAAAGAGAAGTTTTAGAGAAATCGACATTATTATCATTCATTATAATTATTATTAACCGATATAGAATAATTAGAATACATATATAGTGTTTATAGATTTTATTATACTTTTATTTAAAATAATTGATCGACTTTAGTACTTATTAATACTTGTATTTTTGTTTTGAAAATATATTTTGTATTCTGAAAATATTTAAAGGAACTCAATAATTAATATTCACGAGTTAATACAATATTCATGATGGTTTTTTTTTTTTTTTTTTATCTAGATATCGTTTGTACAAAATTATACTTATAGTATTATTTTTAATAGTTTGAAAAGTAAAATAAAACTAATTAGGTATACAAATTAATAAAAGTCGTCATTTATCTAAATAATGTATAGCATTTAGTAATTAAATAAACTTCAATTTAATTTAATTCATACCACATTAATAGTAATATATTATAAAGATGCCTTTAGTGTTGTTTTTTAACTAATTTAATTCTGTAGTGAAGAACGTAGAAAACCTGTGAACCGATATAATTATACTGCCAACTTATTATATTCTTATATAGTTATATGTTATATTAAGACACATACCTACACTTGTTTTTTTTTTAAGATCAAATGGTAAAAAACCGGACAAAACGTACCGGATTCCGTACGAGACGTTAAGTTAACTTGTTTGAAAACAACAGTAGATAAAATAAAACATGTTCAGTAAAAAATGTCTGAAACCAATGGTATCATTCTTAGAATAATATAAACTAGCACAACCCTCATTGTAAGGTTTATCCGTTAGGGGGTGTTACTGTGTTGGTGGTGAATAAAACGGAAAACATAAAGGGTTGTGGATAGGAGTGGAGACTAGGACGACCTCTGTCATCAGGGTATGAAACAGCCGTTGAAGTTGTTTAAAGTCTCCGTTAGGTGTCGTGTGTGCAATCCCTTCGTTCAAGTGTTGATACGGTTACCCGTAGTTTTAAGTTAAATGTGTTTATGTCTATATTTTTTTTCTCATTGAAATTTTTGAAAAATAATTTAAGATTACTTACTATTATAAAGGAGAATATTATTGGTATGGTATTATATGATGTATTTATTTTATTTAAGCTTGTTACAAATCCAATAGCTACCTACTTAATAGAATTTAATAAAATATACGTATATTTTAAAAGTTAAAAACCACGATAATTTTTTATTAGTATTTAAATGTTTAGATGATTACCAATTGGAGATTAACTGGGGATGTCTATTAAGACCAAAAGGTGACACTCGCTGTTAGGTATAATTAATTACGGTGACGACAAACTTAAATGCAAGATAGATTGAAAAAGATAAAAGTGACAATCGTTCACTACCCTATACTTTAAAGTTTTTTTTAAATTTTCTCAGTTTTTTATTATTAATTTGTCTATAGTTAAATTGTTTCTTAATATATCATACATTTAATAAAATTGTATAAGAATGATTAATGTATATACAATATTCATACTTACTGCTACTAATACGTTAAAGGATTCATTTACATATTATATTATATTGTTTTAATTTGTAGTCAAAATGATTTACCCATGATTTTTTAAGAAAATGTCATACCCACATCTATTTTTCTTAGCAAACTATCGCAAAACCATACAAACTTTTAGACGTTCAAAATAACCAATTTTACTCTGTTGTTTTTAATATTAGAATCATTTGAACTATTGTCAAATTTAAAAGTAAGAACATATTATTTAGGGTCCCATATTGTATTTGTATTTTAATTTCAAAAAAAGTAATATAATCATTTTAAAATTTTATTATATTTTAATTTTAAAGTTAAAAATAATATTATATTTGTAGATACCTACATTTAAGTTGTGTAAAATTAATTATTCTCAATGCAAAATTTGCTGTTATTCGCTATAGTAAAATGGAAACAACAAATTGTGGGAATTCGTCTTGCTAAATATATAATGACGAAAATTTAAATGAATAGTTTTCATCCCTATCCTCATTTTTTATCTCTCCTTTAAAAACAACATAACTAATTTTCGTTTCTACAGAATCAATCTCATGTTGTTCAATTTAATATTAGATATATTATACAAATTAAATTTAAAAATATTATCTATATTTGTTGTACCTACGTAGAATTTTTTTTTTTAATAGTTAAATTTGTTTGCCATTTATCTATGTCATTATTGAATTGTAATATTTTACATACACATAACTTGTACGAATAATTAAGTAACATAAAAGTGTCAATGTACAAATAGGTAATGATAATGTGCTTGATTTTAAGTTTGATTATAGTTCAATTAATTCGTTCTAATACTAAATTACAGTTTTTGCTAAACGCTAATTTAGTATGCTGCATGTAAGTTTGAGACAGAAAACAAAATATAGTTCGTTGACATCCGTTTAATTGTCTTATGGGATCTATAAATTGGAGATCAATATTTTAATAAAGTTGAAAATAAAAAGTTTTAATATTATAGTTATAGGGAAAATCTCCAATAGGTATTACCAATGTAAGTATCTAAAGTCGTACTTCAACCAAACGTGCATATATATATATATATATATTATATATTATGTAGGTAGGTATAAGAATTATAATTGATAGGAGTACTGCATTCGTATTTTCATATGGTACATATAAGAGACACGGCGTGTACATTAATGTATATACGTTTTTGATCCATACCCAATGCATATAAATCTCCGGAACGTCGCGTCGCAATTTAATTGTAGTGTAGGTATGCATGTGGTGTAGGTATAGTGTAAGTACGTGCGATGAGAATAAGAAGTAAAAAAAAAAAAAAAAATCTGTAGTATTCGCGTCCAAAGATTTCGCGTTAAAACCGATGTCCCCCATTTCGTCGCGCGGTCACGTCACGTCACGCCACCAAGAGATTGTCGTCTTTCTAGTCGCGTCGCCGCTGTTGCGAGTCAACGCGCGCGGCACATGGCGCCATTAGCGCCGCGATACTCGCGAGGCAATTACGGGGCGTGCGTGGCAAACGTAATGACCACCACCGCCGCGGCCGAACTTGTCTCGTCCGCATAGAGTGCGCGCGTTTGTGTTATTATTGTCATTATTATTATTATTGTCGTCGTTGTCGTCGTCGTCGTCGTATATAACTATATATATATAATATATATATATCTAATACTGCATTTATATAAACGACATCATGAACGCGAGACGGACGATGAATTTGTAAGTATATATTATATTTACCGATACGGACATGACCGCGGTATAAATACACGCGATTTCGTTGACGGAAACGTGCCGCCGCCAGTGGCGTCTGACGTTATTAGACTTTCGCAGAAGCTAAACGTACAGCACACAGCATATAGATATATCGGCGTATAATAAATGTATAGGTATTAGATATTATATACGACATATTATATAGGTATATTGTGGTAGCGGTACACGATGGTACCTATACATAGATAGTATGTATTGTATAGTCACATTAAAATTGTATATAATCGTACACGTATATAATATATAACGCACGCGCGCGCGTCAGCGGAGTGAAGCACGTTGACGCTGCTGCACATCTGAGTATCCTGGATAATTTTTTATTCGTACCTGTTTATATTTGACGGGGATGAGGACGGCGACGAGTTTCCGCAAATGCTATACTGCATAAATGTACGTCGCGCGCGCGCCGCCACCGCGGAGAAACATAGTACGTGATTTTGAAGGTGTGATATTTTATTCTGAAATAATGCATGATACAGGCTACAGCTGGTATTAAATGAAATATTTACTCATTATAAGTTAATGAATATTCAACAAAACCAGGAACTCAAATCAGTGCGATTACGATGTAATTTTTTTAATTTTACTTCCGTTTCGTTTTGCAACTGCCCTGGGCTGGTTCCGAGAAAAGCCGTTTGGACAATTGCGATCTTTGTTCGTTCCGTTTAACTCGACAGTTATATTACGTGTATCGAATAATACACATTTTATAATGCTATTGACTTTTTTCTCGTCTGAAAAATAAATGCTTTATAGCTATTTTATTATAAATAACATTTTAAAACATTCTTTATCTTCTATAGAAATCTCTTTGGATTACTATAGAATGCATTATAGATTATGTTATAACTACCTACTGAAATCTAATACCATTTAAATATTTGAAACAAAAATGATAATATACCTATTAATTTTTCTTGTTAATTTTAAGTTTGGTTTTAATATCAAACGAAATTATTATTGAAGAAATTTGTGGTTTTAAACATAGACTTTATAATAATATATTCCTATTATGTCCATTCGTATGTTACTTACAGTACATAGTTATGCAAATATTGATACTAAGATATTTATTTATTGCCATGGGTAGTTCTTAAACATAGAAACCAGGCATTTAGCATGCTCTTAGTGAGCTTTTCTAACTAATTTATTTCATATTATTTATTATTTATATTTAACATGATGTATTAAAAACGGTCATTTTGATTAAAACTTTTGCATTATTTTACAACTTCTTAATAATTTTTAAAAGCAAGTCTTTTATTTTCACTGATCATTTTTTTAAAATATGCCCATTTTTAAAGATTTTATATAAATAATACTTTTTAATTCATTTAATAAAAATTATTAATTTTCGGAATAAAATCTTGATAATTTTACAACTTTAGTTCGAACATATTATTTTGTCTGAAATAATAAAAACTTTTACAAAGATTTTTTTCTTAATCTCATTAATATTATTATGCATAAGTTATTATAAATATTATACAATAAAATATCTAATAAAATGTTTTTAATTGTTAAAATTTAGTTTTTATCAAATTTCAATAAAAATAGCATTATATTTTTGGTTAATATTAAAATTTATCCATAAAACCATTTATTTTTTATATTTTTATTATTATTGGTTTATTTTTAAATTATTTTATATTAATTATCAAACTTATGCAATACTTAGAATAGTGTAGTAGTTATTACTATTTTATCTTAAATTCATCTGTAATAACTAAATTATTATAAGTCGTAGCATATTTTCAGTAAAAGTAATTTGTACAAATGCAATGTGTAAAATAATTGAATATCAAAGTACAATAGGGGAGAATATTTCACTTGCATGCGGGAAACGGCTTGGAGATGAATGTGCTAACGCTGCGGTTGACAGACAATTAATTAAAGCTAAAATTTTAGTAATATATTATATCCCGCCGAATTTCAGAATTCACCCTATACAGAGAGAGAGAGAGAGAGCAAATATATAATATATACGACATTTATATAGGGTTTTTGATTGGTAGTAGTGTTGGGAGGGGTATTGTATATGTGAAATAATACTATAAAAGTAGTTTGTAAATAAAAGAATAGACGTCTATAGGCTATAGCAAAAAAAGTAATACTGGTGGCCTGGCATATAGTATATAATATGTATTTTATTATATTCATAATGATAATTAATTATAATTAATTTTATTTACTGATTCACAATCTGAAGAGTTTCAGTAATCATTATTGATCGTTAACAAATTTTTATAAATTATTTAAAACCAAGATGAAATTATCTCGATACTCATAATAGTATATTTAAGTATACGATGTACTAAAATACAATCAGCTACAAAAGGCTATTATAATGGCTTTATGAACGAGTTCAAATTATTATTCCACAGTCCATAGTTCATAATTATTATATATATATATTATAAAAGTTCAATTATTTTATATAAAATCGGCACTTATATGATCTACCTTATCATGAAAATAATATTCCAAACTGATATTTATGTATGTATTTTTATTTATATTTTTTAATTTTACAAAAATTATTTATGAAAAGTATACAAATCATAATATCTGAGACAAAACTATTTAACCGTTTATGATTATATAATATAGTAATAGCACTTTTATACAGCTGTTATTTTTAGTTTTCACTGCATTTTTCAATTTATTATATATATATTATTACTCGTTCGACATTTTACATTGTATGTAGCTATTGTATATTAAAGTGACGCAATTGAAATAACCACCTTTACGGTATTTGACCAAGCTATAATAAATCCTGAGATTATATATTATTATTATTATTATTATTATTATATTTCAAAAGATCACTGACAATTTTTTTTTCAATACGTAGGTATAGGCGGCTATTTAAAAAGTATTTGTTTGATGTCTTCAAGTGCTATTGTGTGATCGAATTAAATTTTATATAATATATAAAATTAATCTTATGTCAGTAACAATATTATATATATTGTATAGAATTTTCAGTATAACGGTATCTGTTTTCATTTAACGGATAAATCACTATCGTCAAAAACACCCGTAGAAAACAATGTATATATAATGTGACCCAAGATGCTCTATTGCGAGTGTAAGTCTTTGGGATGTTTGTTTGTAGAGCGTTATCATCGGGGGGTCTTTGGGGTATCACGCGTATTTGATGTTTCTACACTCTATAGTATTATGTTATAAGGAAAACGTGCAACATTGTGTATGATTATAGGAAATCATATATAATATATTATATAACATATTTGTGGGGATGGTTGTTATCCATTTAGATGTTAGCTGTAGTCTCATAATGCTCAACTTTTTTTGATTTAAATAATTGTTCTCATAGCATAAACAATAAAATAAACAATTATTTGATTTTTAAATCAGTCGTTTATGATTTTTATACAAATCATTATTCAATTTATTTGTAATCGAATAATTATTCGAAAGTTTTCGTAAACGTTTGATCAATATAATGTAATCGGTGATAGTGTCATAAATACAAAAATTCGAGTATAATGTCTATCAGCTGCAGTCAATATGAACATATATTTATTCCCACATGCAGCTAGTGTATATAGTATCGTTTAACCATATAATTAAGCGTAAACCTTTATCTATTTAATAAATATATTAAAATTAACGTTTTGTCATTGTAATATATAAAAAGGATTTATTTAGATATATATATAAAAAAAAAACAAAAACAATAAACAATTAAAATACGCTTGTGTGCTACAATTTGTCGTGTGCGCATATTATAGGCATACACTCGTTATAGAATACTTATAAATTATAATCATATGTATCTGTTTACAAACGTACATACCATTTGTATAATTTGTATGTATAAATTTATGTATATGTTAAAAAACGAATATCGTTGGTTATTTAATTACCTCAGTATAAGAAAACAATGGATAAGAATAAGCCTCAATTGAATACGCGTACTACTGCTATAATTTATATAGAGAAATTACAGGTTGTGAGTGTTGTGACATCAGCGATGGTTGTTTCACCAAACGTTAAATTTGTATTAAAACATGCGTACAAGTATACACCTAACACCGATGTATTATAGACGACAGTTTTATACGTAATACTCGCGCGTCGCGTCGATAACGGACAGTTTTACTACAGTGTATGTACGTGATTGTAGGTAGTTATACAATAATATATGCACGCATCTATAATTGTGGATTTATATATTATGTTTTTATACTATATACCTATAGTTCAAATATATACATCGTTATTGTAATTAAAGGGAGAACACCGTTTGGTAAAAACTATTAACATATAATAGGTATATAATGTAAAACTTTTAATTATTTTAAATTAGTGTTATTTTGCCGATTAGGGAAATATTTGTTTTACATGATTTGGTTTCATTATACAAAAAACGTTTTTACTATTTTTATCGTTATCATTTTTTAAGTCTTACTTTTTTGAATAAAAGCATATAAATTTTAATTTCACATTCTGAAGAAAAATACTTTTCTGAGATTAAAACAGTATTATGAGAAAACAGTCAATTAGTTATAATTTTAAATGAAAGGAGCATAAATATAGTGAATCGACATTTTGAGAATAATTTATTTTATTCCAATCCGCAATCATATCATATTTTTAAGAATTTATAACTAATGTTTTATTTTTGTATGAAGTATTTTTAATTTTACACTCTGAAGTAGAATTTTTTATGTGATTCAATTCACAAAAATCGAATTTGGAATGAGGTTTTAAGTGTATGTATTCCTAATATATATTTACTGTTTAGATTAGCGGAATAAATAGCGCGATTACATAATATTGGGTAACTTCTCTACTCATCATGCCTTTAAATATTTATAATTAATTAACTTTTCGTTAGAAATTCAATGTTTATAAACTAACAAAAACTGTTTTCTTGACCAAAAAATTATTTTGATAATAATTATATTGAATTTGTAAAAAAATGTTGGTTTTTCCTTAATTTTTTGTTTATTTTTCCTAATTATAAAAAACAATATTGAGAATTTTTAATTTTGATCTCTTTAAAACAGTGGTTTCCAACCTCTTCTATTCTACGACCCTTTGTAGATTTTCAAAAATCTCGCCCCCTCCTCCTATAGGTTGAAAAAAATCGATCACCTTTTTTCATATACTTTACAAATAAACTATACAATATTCGGAATGAATATTTTTCACTTTAATTTTAACAATATATGTTTTATGTAACCATGTGTGATAAATATTTTATGAAAATAAATCATACAAAAATATTATTAACTACAATTTTAATATAATATTTATATGAAACATAGTACATAGGTAATCGTATAGTGTATACAAATTATAAAAACACGAATCTGTGCTTTTAATATATTATTTTCACGTTATTTGATATAATTAAAAAAAATAATATGTTTAACACATTTTTAAACTTTTTATTATTTTTAAAAACAACATATCTTTTTTCTTTTAAATTTCGAAGCAGAATTTTATTATTTTAGGAAACATTAATACATAATAATCGAATATCAAACGAGTTGTTACTACCTGGGTAGTTAGTATAAGTATTTATAATGATGATGAGTGTAGAGACTATAGAGAAGTGGGTCAATATTACATTCGGGATTACACCGTGTCACTTGCGACCTGCTACTCTACTCATTTAATCTTTAAATACTTGTAAGTTATGAGTTATGTATAATTATAAATTTATAAGAACTCGTTCAAAATTAAATTTATATGAATCAAAGCACTCTATAAGTTATTCAGCTTCGGAATATAAAATTAAAAATGTGTGTCATATAAAAGAGTACAGGATTTAAAATTTGATATAAATAAAAAAAAAAAAAATACTTTTTGTTTTAAATATTATTTCGCAAAAATAAAATTATGCAAAATAAATATATTTTAAAATAATTAAAAATGTTTGAAATTATAAATGTTATTTTAAATGGTAATTTATTCAATGAATCTGGTTATCTCTTACAAACTCATTATTTTGTTGAATTATTATATTTTTTTATCATTTTAAATAAAAAAATAATTGGAAAAACTATATATGTTATACCATTTAAAAATTTATAGTATTCAATAATATTTCATTAATTTTATTTTATTGCAAGTAATTTAACGTCTTAATGTTTAAACAAACATTTATTTAATCCATATTGTTGCATAGGTACATTACGTGTTTCAATATCTTAATTAGATAAGCATATAAATAACATGGTTTGGAAAAAATACCGGTAGCCTTCGATACAGTTTAATGAATAAATGCTAAAAAAAAAAATAATAATTGGTCGTTATACTTGTTAACAATGCGAGTATAATAATTTATTAATTTAAACTTAATATATGTTCAAATAACTTCATAGTGCAACTCATAACGTATTATATAAACACAATTATATAATATATGAATGAAATAAAATAAACGGTTGTCATTAAAAATTACATAAGTGTCGGGATTCAAAGTTCAAAATTAAAAATTAATTTTTGTGTTAAATTTCAATTAAAAATATGAAAATTATTGTACTAGACTTTTTGCTTAAAAATTTTTGAGCTAATATAATTTTAATGCAGAAATATTATTATTTTTAAATTTCCACGTGTTAACATTTGTTTACAAAAAGTCATAGAATATGTGATCACATTTTAATTTAATTCAATTTATTATTAATTATTTATCGGTATTTAACCTATTATTTTATTAACGAACGAATTAATATGGTCTATAATAAATACAGGAATACAATTTTTATCAAATTACGTGAACTTACCTATAATAGGTATCATAGAAGCTAAATTCTGAAGTTCTGTGAAATTTCTAAAATTTTTATTTTAAAATATTTGTTTATTCAAATCTTTTTTAAAAATAAAAATAAAACTGGATGTTTAGTACATTATGTAAGTGAATTATTTTGAATTTTTACGCTGTTTTATTTTTATTTTTGAGTGTTTTGTTTTATCGCTTTTTTGAAAGCTCCTATAGGTGTGAAATGATAAAAAATATATTGGCTAAATAGCACGTAATAATGAAAATCTATATTACACGGATATTTCGATTACCCATCTATGGGGGTATCTAATATTTACATGTTATTCGACGCGTCGACATTAATAATATATTATATTAGATATACATCAAAAACGTTTCGTTAAATCGTTTTATGTATGTATATACCTATGTATATATATATATATATCAGTTTTAATTTTCCAAATAGCATATACAGATATTTATTTATATATAATACCTGCACTCTGCAGTGTGTATACATAAGTATGATATATAAATTGACAACAACTAAATTATACATACACAATCGTCATATATTAAACCTACTCGTGTATATGTAGGTACACAAGAACGCGCGTGCTGAGCTATAAATCTATATTTTCCGGTCGTCAGATATGTTATAGGTATAATGTGTAAATATAAAGCTGGAGTGTTGACGGCGGGGAAAAGTGCCTATATTGTTGTCGTTATTATATAGGGGAAGGTATTCCGGTGAACGGTTTTCGCCGTAGCGTTGGAGGGGGACTGCTGATAAGGACGCGCGTATTATAGTAGTACGTTATCATTGGGCATGAGGGGGAACGACTGCTGCAGCGACGGAACGGTGCGCGTGCGTGCGTGCGCGATCGTCCAAAGCAGCGGCGGCGGTCGAAGCAGCTGTTGAGTGCCGCCGCGCCATTAATGTCAGTCCGTCCGGCCGTCCAATCGGGTCCCGTGGTTCATCACCATTTGCGCCGGCTTTTTGAAACGTAGCGCGCGTGTCGCGGACTTTTCGCTCGCACGTTGCTTATCGTCGTCCGACCGCTTTTCCGACGGAACGTTCGTTGCTGCGCGTATTACACCGTTCGTATTGATATTATAATATCGTTTTTTTTCATTCACCGAGTTTTACAATATTATATATAGCTTCAACGGTTTAATTTATATTTCCTATGATTATTATTAATTTTTACTATCGCAACATTTTTTTAATATATTTTTAACGAGATCCGGATAAAGCAATATACCAAATCCGTGTGTCATCACCGTCGAATGGTCGTACGTAATAATTATTCAGGTATCTATTACAAGAAAAATGTTATAATAATATATTTATACAATCCATATTAATAGACGAAAATACACTGCAGGTACCATGCACGTATTATGTGCTTATATATTATTTTTAACAACACAATTGTATTTTATTTTTTAAACTTAAATGGGTATATTATTATTAGTATTTATAGAACTCAAATGGTGTAATTTGTTTTTTGGTCGTACGCGTACCTACTTATCTAAATAAAGTGTACGTTTTAAGTTATTATCAATAATTTATATTCATGCTTATAAAAATTGTGAGTAAATCTACTATATTATTTTATACTTCACTAAATTTCAATAACCATTTGATTTTATCAAATCCAACAATATTAGTTCATAAAACAAATTAATCAAGTTCATATGGTTTAGATAAGATTATTTTAATAACGTCCGATAGTATTTCAAGAAAATGATTTAGTACCTATATTATACTTTATAGATTAGGAGGTACCTATATATTTTAATAAATTATAGTATTTATAAATGATCATATTTTTAAAATATTTTTATAATTATATGTATTAAGTACACCAATGTATTTTATACACTTAACACATGATATTATTATTTCGTTTTTATCACATAATTTATATTCAGCAAGAATACTAACTGTAAAATGTCAACCATAATATGAACATCCTTAGAATGTTTTTATTACACCATGCATTATATGGTACATATTGCGCATATAATATGATAGAACCTCTAAGATCACGAGAATATTTCATATAGATCTAACAGAGAAAGTGCTTGAATTGAACAAATCTCTATTTATCTGGTACTCGGAACTGGTTTCCTCGTATTTTATAAAAATAACAACACTAGGTTTAAGTAAATGCAATAATTATGTATATAGTAATTATTTTATATTACTTATTGGTATTTAGTTTCATATTATTATTTAGCAATAAATAAAAAATCTATATAGGTACGATATTGTATTAAATATATAACTCAACATTTAACTTCAGATTATAATTGTTCGATCAGAAATGAAGTGGGTCATGGACCTATTTTGGCGTGTGTATCTATGTATATATCTATAAATATTATGTATATACACCTATGCAATATTTATTGAGCAATTTTGATCAACAACGAATTGAGCACGTTTAATTGTCTCAAAATCTGTTGCGGCCCTGTAGTTGTGATCGTGGGCGGACAGCACAATGGTTGTGGTGCACTATAATACACGAAAATCGATAAGAATCAAAATAAAAAAAATAAAAATTCATCGATTTAATAATCTCATTTTTATTTGTGCATAGGTACCTATATGATTTATTGTGCTCTGACAGGTGTTTATTATAGTTGTATATGCTCTTACCAATTATAATCATATGGTATGGGATTTTATAATAGGTACTTAGGTACCTATGTCGTATTGGAAAATGAAAAATATATGTTTCGAATGAATTATATAATTTCGTGTTGGAAAATATTATTTTAATCATAGTTCATATAATAATTATATTAATTATTTGAGTTAAGGGATCTTGTATAGATTTGAGGTCAGAGTGGTTTTTCTGTAAAAAAAAATATGTCGATCATATAAACAATCACTTGATAAGTGGATGTTTGAAAAATTATTATAATTACAATTTTTTTTTAAATTTAATAACTGATTGTTCATGATAATTTTAATATTATGTATTTATAGTTCGTTCTTTAAGGGTTTATAACATGCAATACTTATTTTTATTGAATCGTCAATCAATTGTGTAAATTGTTTATATATATATGTGTGTGTGTGATTTTAACTGCAGCTATTTAAATTTAATGAATATCATATACTGTTACTGATACTGCTATAATACATATAATAGTGTGTTTTTGAAAATAATAAATATATATCAATGTAATATCATATCAATAAAATAAATTATTAAGTAAGAAATAATTATATTTGGAATATATGTATATAAATAAAGATTTATACAATTTCTGAAAAATATAACTTAACTGTTTTTACACAGTAAACAGAAAGAACAAAATATAAAACATGGTAAAAGAGCAGCACATCAACTGTTACTTTTAGGAGTATGGAACATTCATTTATTTATGTAAAAAATAAAATCATTGTAAAACTTGTAGTGTACCGTTATAAAATGTTTTTGAAATTTATGTAAATCTTATACTTTAGTAGTTGATGTGCGTATATTTTAAAGGCTATTCTCTTCTCTTTATATTTTATTTTTCTACAGCCTTTCATATACAGTTTTAACTTTCACTAATTATTTCCAATTTCAACTGATTATGCTTAATTTATTTAAACAAATAAAAATAATGTATTCCAAAAAGGTTTTTCTTTTATAATTTTCTAGTTTTTCGGAGTTCACCAATTAAAAAAAAAATCCAAGAGAAATAATATTTTATGAATAGTGGCAGTCAAGTCTATGAAAATTAATTGTTTTTCCTTTCTCTAGCGCTCATTTGTCATTAGTTTATTTTCAAACTGAAACCATATACTATAATTTTATAGTCAGCTATAACTATAAATAACAATTCTTGTAAATATGTATAATTATTTATTTATATTTAATACAGCCATCATTATTTTATAAAGTATTTTAATTTTAATAAAAAATAATATTTCATAAAAATTAAAAAAAAAGAATTCCTAATCTTAACATTATATGTAAATTTACAGTCTTCATATTTATTTAACTAGATAGGGCCCGGATTTATTCTTTTATAATAGCTAAAATAAGATGCTAATATTTTCTTAAAAAGTTGAAAATATTCTCTTCCAATATTCTATAAAATTCATAATAAAATATGCAAAATATATGCTTTTTATTAAATTATTATCTTGAACTAAAAATATGCATTTATATGCAAAATAATAAATATACATAAATAGATACATAATATGCAAGATAATTAAACAAATAATACAAAAACCTGATATAAATAGGTACATATTAAAAAATACTACATGTTAAGAAAAGTTTGATTAAATTATTAACAATAATATTTTATATTTATAATTATTTTACATTTTTATCTATGAAAATTTTTGAAAACAGTTGACAACTATATTTTGTTTCATGTGCTCTGGTGTCATATTTGTATAACGGTTGTTTAAAATGTTTTTATATGTGTTAAAAGAACGTTCGACGTCAACCAAAGTCAGAGGAGCATATTGCAAATCAGTTATCATAGCCGGTTAGGTTAAGTGAATTACAAAATTAAACTATACTCTGTACCTATGTTAAGTGACATGCGACACTGCAGTGTTGTACCGTACCTGTAGTAATCGAACGCTTAGCTATTTTTGAAGTGTAGTAATTCCATTTCTTGTCGGGCATTGTTATCTTAGATAAGTCACTTATCTACTATAGACGATTACAGTAAATTATGATGTAGGGTATAAAAATTGTATATACGATGGTATATAAATATAAAATATATAAATATCATATCACTATTATCGGACATATAATTTAGATTATTTACGCCACTGCACCAAAAAATATCGAACATCTATAAAAGTTAATCGATAAATATTCTTTATTATACGAAATATTGTTTTATCTTAAAATATTCTCAAATATGCAAAAAAAACTTTATCATTTACTACTCACCTGATTCATGATTTGTAAAGATTTCGAACCCCCATCTGACTGCATAGCATCAAAAAAAATATGCAAAAGAATATAATTCCGGCCCTTACTTATTACCTTTAATTTTCATTTGTAATAAATTCCAGTTTAATATTGTTATGTATTAAAATTAAGTTTATTTCATCCTATTAATGTCTTAAAATTTATAACGCGTGTTTTAAGTATTCATTTAATTTTATTATATTTATTTGAATATTTTTTTACTGAATTTTATAAATTTATAAATTATAATTGTTTAATAGATCGGCCATCACTATTACGTTTTTTTGTTCACTACTTTATATTTTTAAATTATAAACATTATAAACGTTGATCGCTATTACGTTTCTCAAAATTCAGGAAAATAGAAAGTTACGATTGAAATCACATAAACTTTATCTATAAATAAAATAGATCAAAAACTATTGTTATTATTATTATTTTCAAATACTGATAGAGTATAAAAATATACTTAATATAAATACTTGGAATATTTTTAAATTTAAAAACAATTATACTGTACATGAATCTCGATTTTCGATTATAATGTCAAGATTATATTATATTACTGGGTAATAACTTTTCTCTGGGAGATGTTCGAAAAATGACATTATGGGCCATTACTATTGTAACTTATAGCTGCTTACCTATACTTACCTACTTTAGTTATTCTAGAATTAAATTAAATTTTATATATACATATTCAAATATAGTTCACGTGACTTTTATAATACGTCGTAATATACCTACTCTTAGCATACTTAGATTTAGTGTTCATACATCTCTATATATAATATAAATAAAATATTTGTGTAGTTATATATATATATATATATATAGCCAGTGCTTGAGTCGGGTGTAATTACCACGTCGTCGCTATGTTGTTGGCGGCAGTAGACAGCGGGCAGTGGAAATATACTGTACCTACATAGATTATTAATGAATAGACTGTGAGCAGTAAAATAATAATTATTATTAATATTGAAAAAACGCGTCCGATCGGCCCAGCCGACAGGGACAAGACCGGCCATAGTTATCCTCTTGATTTGAATTTTAAAAAATACACCCGTCAGTTTGGTCTTTTTTCGGGGCGGCCGCCGGTGCTGGTATACGGCGTGCGGCGTCCGTATCCATCACAATGACGGCGGCGGTGGTTGCGGAGGTCGTTCCCTGCATAGTTGGCCGTAAATCATCTGTGGCGTGAGAGATGTGCGACGTCCATTTTTGATTTATCATCAGATGCGGGACGGAGAAATTGAAGAGGAGAAATGAAAATGTTTAAAAAAAAAATAATAAAAATAGGTATACATACATAGTAAAAACGAGTACGGGCCAATAATAGTAATCACTAATCATAATTGTGATGATAATAATAATAATAATAATATAAAATAGGTACAATGCATCAATGCGTATGTACCCCGAGGCGCAATGGGTCCAATTTTGCCAGGTATACACCATATAGGTATAGCTGTAACCTACATATGTACTAACCGGCACCCCAGTCACCCCCGTTTTCTGCGAATCGCCCTTATTCAAACCGGTTGGCGTTATATAGAAGAATGTATACATGACAATATAATCTGTTCGCTGTTCAGTATCTATACAAACGTCCAATTTCGTGTTATATCTCTTTTGAAAGGAAAAAAGCAGATAGCATTATTAAATGAAACATATATAAAAAAAACTGAATTTTTTTCTCTTAAAGTCACACCTTTTTTTGCAATATTTTTTTTTCACGATAAAAAAAAATATATATATATAATACTTTTATATGTTTTGAAGTTTTAATGCTAAATCATATTTTAAATAAAGTAATATTGCTATTTTTATATTAATAATTTATGCGTAATGTTTAAATTGCCTGTATGTTTAGTTAGAGTGTCTATTTAAAATTAATTGTTTTATCAAATTATTATCCATTGATAAATACATTTTTCGAAAAATAATTTTATATTGCGTATATTTATAACAATAATATTACGGTGTTTGTTTTTATATCTATTTATAGCTGCAATATTTATGTGAGTCGATCGATATGCATATATACGACAATATTCATTAATAAAAAGTCATTATAATAATTTTAAAAAAATATGTAGTATACATAATATATTACATATATGTATTAAATATAATGTGTGTGCAGGTGGAATGATGCAGCGGTCGACATTCATTGAAATAATAATCTCGGCGGTTTTTGAAAAAAAAAATATGATGATAATAATAAATTATTTTTAAACTCAATTGCACGTATTACTGCAGGAGATGACGTACGAGATCAGAATAGACGAACGTGTAGAAGGGTTCATAAAGAGAAAAAAAATGTAGTCTATATATTGTGCGTGGACTTTGATGGTCGAAAAGCGTTTAAACGTAAAAAGCCGAGCACGTTTTATAAAAATACAGGATAACTTCGAACTGGTTTGAATGTACGTATATTATATTCGCGATTGTTATCTTACACAGAAATAGAAAGAGAAAGAGTTTTTAGATGTACATAAATGTGACGTCATGCGTATTTTTTTGTCGTGTATACATTGTAGTCGTCTTTGAGAAGTAATTCCGATTCAGATTCTGTGGCCCATGTACTCGCCACTCATTTCGGATTCTAGTCGCGTTTTTCGAGTTTCTGTTTCGTTTGAATCGCCACTGCCGCCTCTCCTTCGTTGTATATTACCGCCACCAATCCTATATGTTTATAATATATACACTGCCGTATTCGGGATCAGATCTTTTGTGGGACAGCTCTTAGTTTATACGCACGTATATCGTGTATATCGTGTATACATGTATACATGTATATAATAACAACAATAATAATAAAAAATATCGGAATATATTAAAAAAGTGTATATACATTCAAAAAAATCATCTTGTCTTATATTCTGTGATATGATGCATAAAACCATTTAAATCAGAACACACTGTAAGTGATATTATTCGATGTGTATGGACAAAATGTTTATGTGCATTATTGTGTATAGATTTTTCTAGTTTTTCACAAATTTTTATTTTTATTATTAAAAATTAAAATTAAAATTAATAAAACGCTTGTTGACGCAACTAATACGTGTGTATATTATATAGTACGTACGTGTATACTTAAACGTAGTTTACCTACGCGTATTATAGTGCACATATACCGCGTATGTATCTATATAGGAAAGTTAACGTATATCATCAGCTAGACGTGATGCCGAGTTAACCACGCGCGTGTGCGGTCGTGGGAGAACTGCTTTTAAAGACTGTCTTTTATTCAAATAGGAGTCGGTTAAAAATTTAAATTCAAAAAAGAAAATTCAATCCGTTTCCTCTGCAAGCCAGTACATACTTGCAGTAGTATTATACCTTTATATTGCAGTCAATAACGCGAGTTGCATACATAATATTATTATACTATATGTCTATATATTGTATCGTATATATACAGCCTCAATCGGTGTCATCGCGGTATTTACTGTACTTATGTAGGTACATAATAGTAATAATAATAATAATAATAATATAATATATATAAAGTCATACATATATAGTTTTATCGCGTTTGTTTCGATAGACCTAACTATTTTGACTAATAATTACTTTATATAATGTATATTCTTATTTCAGCTACATTTTAGTATAACCATTGATTAATTATACCATTGATTATAAATTATAATTAATCAATGGTATTACGTGTTCGATAAGTTGTTTAATGGAAAAAATTAAAAATTAAAAATTAAAAAAAAAAAAAATTAAAATAATATGTATCTACTACTTATGTTTAAAATACGCGTGCGAAATAATGAATAAGCAAATGATAAATAATTATTTTTACACAGTTATTGCGCGTTTACACCTATTATAATAATAATATACATATTACGTATATATTATATTGATTTCCTACACGATAAGACTACGCACGTGAGCATCGTGTAAATTATTAGCGCCGGCATAACGGCGACCGGTTAAATTCGTGCTCTCAACAATTCATACCCATGTATAATACGAGTATAATGTATATTCATACCTAATTACCTAAATTTTAATTGATAAAAACGAATAATTAAAATTAAATTGTGATTCCTGGAATCGCTGTGTGGTTTGTATAGATTATATAATTACTTATATATCTCGTATAAACTTTATAACCTCGAAGTCCGTTAGCTATCGATTAGATAAGAACGTCCTAGTCTCCCACGGCACGTATACAATATATTTTATACGGATGTGTAATGTGCCATGTAAACTAGTATATTTACCAAAGGTATTATAATATTTTATAACAAGGATCCGTTATAATAATGTTTGATTTTAGTGTTGGCAATCCGCAACGTGACGTCAATGGTGTATGCCCTATGGTTAACTTAGACGTGAATTAAAAAAAAAATAATTAAAATTATGTTTACTTCCAAGAATATTAATGTATGTGTAAACCAATGATTAATAATTTTTGTTTTTATGTTTCAGGTAAGTGGTCCATTTTCAAATAATATAAATACAATATACATTTATATTATAGACATATTCATTTGTCGACTAAACGCAAGCTGTAAAGCTGTATACGGTTTTAATTAAGAACGTTTTTATACCGTACGTACTATATTAATATAATTATTATTTAGACAATAAGCTTCAGATAACACAAGAGGTTAAATTAGGCTGTATATATATGAATATTTTAATTAGAATGCGTGTACGCTTGGCCTCAGTTGATCGTTGGACGTACGCCGTGTTTTATCTCGGCGCCATGTCTGATATGATTTTTCCAAAGAAATCTGTAATCTTTAGACGAGCTTCTTCATTTAACTTGTTGTTATATTTTTGAACACAACACAAAATTTCAATGCACGAGTCTCAAAGGCCACGACGAGTACATAGCAGTATATATACTTATATAGTGCATAGTGTAGGACGCGTCTTTCGACCTTGGTTAAATTTCTTGGTTGAATATTTTTTTAACACGTTTTACAACAATATAAGTATATATATATATATAGCTGCTTTAGTGATATTGTATTAAACGAAAAAATAGACATTGTTACACGGTTATTAAATACGACCATTGTGACACCTGCCGGATCGCTGCATGGTGCTTCCCGCCGTGGAATGGATAAAGATATTTTATTATTGGCGTGTTATACACACACTGCACATACCTATATGGCTATATTGTATATCTATAATATGTACATTCTTAAAGGTATTGGCGTTAAATGTTGATAAATGTATTTTAATGGTTGTTTTGAATCCACCGTTAATCGTTGTATTGTACTTCTAGTATAAGATATCGAAAAAAATAAACGCAATTTAAACTCATTGTCCTCGTTTCGCGTGCTTATTTTAGCTTCAGTTGGATAATATAATTTTTTCTCTACCATAAATATATTTATTATTTATATAGGTATAATAAAGATGTTGGTTTTACGTACTTCTATCGGTTTGAGAAGCTATATCGCAATTCGTTCGCAATTCGCAATAATTGTTGCATTCTTATATTATTAGTTTTTTGCTTTTTAAAATTATTATAAAAGCGATTTATAAGAAAACTTACACTTTTACCTATTCTAACAAGTAATATATTTAAGCTATATATACTTTTATAGCCTAGTAATTAATATAAAAATCAAAAAATAACATACGTATTGTCAAATAAAATGGTACATTTACAGTATAATATAATCTTTTTAAGTGTATTTTTGATAGACCAATAAACTAGATACTTACATTATATACTTATATATTTGCTTATATTTTTAGCTATAGGTATATTCATTTATAAATTCACAAATATATTTGTTTACATAAACTATTCCGTTCGTTTAAAGTTATATTTTCTTACATAATAATACAACATGTATGTTCACTATAGCATGCATAATATTTGAATTGCGTCTAAATGAAATTTATAAACGATGTAGATTGTAGGTATATAAAAGATACATACTAATAATACTTTCGAAATGCGTGCGATCACGTGACTGAGAATTCCGTTCGTGATTATACTCAACTAATACAAAGATTGTTTTCTATGTGTTTCGCGGTTTACTTGGAATAATATTTATTATTTCTATCAAAACAATTCGATTGCGTTTTCCATGGAAAATACATTGTTTGCATATTGAAAAATAATTTATAATTACTTATTCTGAGCTCTAACACCTATAACGCGGTCATCGTTGTGCCCTTTACTTAAATGTATTCTATTAATATTATAATAAATAATTTTCAGTTTAACGGTGTACTAATGAAAGCCACATTGCCGAATTGACAGTTAAACGTTGTGCTTTGTTTGAATATCGCGCAAACGTACTGGTTTTTAATTAAAAGCAAAATAAAAAAAGATTAATTTTGTTGTAGTTTCATTAATATGCATGTATACAGTATACATTACACGTACTCAGTAATTATATCCGGAAGTAGGAACACGCTTCTATACCTACGCTTGTTCGTATTAACATTTTTTTATACTATTTTTACATATTTTTTGTTGCTATGAAAAAATTATATTTGTACTAAGTTAGGCTTATTTTTCAATTCTTTTTTTTTTGACTGGTCAATGGGTTGCGCGTGATTAAAAGTTTTTCGATTAAGTTGTTTGTTTTTTAAATTGGATGACACTTGTAATTTTATAATTTTATATATATATATAAAAACATTGAATAAGTATTATAAAAAAATATATATTGAATCAATAAAACTATATATCGTTGTCGTTCCCACTCGCACCTACCTGTAAAACTGTATACTTTTGAGATGGAATTGTGGAGATATTTAAGTGTCTTCATTTGTTAAATGTCTTTCTAAATTTTATGAAAATTATTTATTATTTTTTTAAATTCTACGTCAATGACATCGTTTTGTATTTCATAAATGTTACAGAATGTATACGTATAATATAGAGTGACTTTTTGAATATAAAATATTTTTTTTTTTTAGTTATTGACGTTACTGGAAACATGTTTTCTTAATTTTAAAAACTTTAAATCATAAAAAAACAACATTTAAAAAAAAACTATACTTTACTTTTATATATTATTAGATTTCAAGTTTATTACAACATACTTTTTAATTTCATCTTCCGAAAATAATGCTTTTTTTTTGATTATTTCAAACTTCAAATGAGTTATAGGTTAATTATTTGTATTTAACCATTTTAATGAATAGAAGTGAATGCCAAAACTTTAAATAAGTATTTATACGTTTGATATAACTTCGGATTTATTTTAAATTAAATTTTTGTGTACATAGTGCTTTAAAAATTATTCATTATCAGTACTTATATGAAATTAAAAGGCAGGTATATTTTTATTAAAAAAAAGTGAGTAAAAATTTATAAAAAATATAATTTTGATTTCAATTATATTATTTTGTAATGATTTCTAATACATATGTAATATAATTTTCTAGAAATAGGTATAATATAGTTTTTAATTAATGATATGCTTAAGTTGAAAGAACCACCCTGTATACCTATCTATGTTTTATACGTATTATTATTTATATCGATTCTGTGTCGTGCGTGTTACGAAAAACCGGATTTTCTCGTGTATGGGACACGAAACCTGCCGTACATTGACGTCATGTCGAATTTTGCAATAAGCAAAATATATATTTTTTTGTATTAAAAAAAAGTTATCAGTCAAAACGGTATAATGTGTATACGCAATTTAAATTATTTTGTTTAATAAAATTATCACTTAGAGGTGTTTGTTTTTAAGATTTCGATTTATAGAATATTAAATTACGTTAGATCATTAAATAGACCGACGCGATAACATTAATTGATTATTAAAGAATATAATAACTACAGTTAAAAATTTATTATGGTTTTTGTTTCACGGCTTAACCAATTAATTAATTTGACGATTACGATTTATATCATAATTTATCAAATTTATTATAAAGTGTATAGTGTATATTGTAATACTGTATATATATACATATATATATATATATATATAATAAGCTCACTTATGCATAAATGTTCGACAAGAGCAATATTTTCTATTTTATTATCGCGGTTGTATACAGTCAGTTCGTGTAGTCGATCAATTTTCCAAGGCTTATAAAAAAAATATTTTTTAAAACGTTTTCCAACGATCCAGTAAAAAGTAACAGTAGTTAAGTTAAAGTAGATGTATGATCGTCTGCTGGCGCGGTTCGTGTCAATCGATAAACTTTTATAAAACGTTTGAAATAGCAATAGAAAATTACAAATTTGATATTTTATTATTGTATTATTATTATTATTATTATTATTATTATTTATATACTCTGAAACTTAGACAACTAAGTATACGTCTCGGCAGATTTTAAATGCAAACGCTATGGAAACATCGAGGACACGGAAAGTCGAATGTGGGAGGAGGGTTGGTTATGTAATTCATCGCACGCCAATGTTAAGTATCGTCATCAGCTTAAAAAGAGATACATTGGGAGGCAAGTCCTTGTTTTTTTTTTATTTTATGAAACCACATGTAAATAAATTATGCGTAGAAAAAAATCATAAAAGTGATAAGAATAAAATAAACAGCAGTTAAAACCCACTGTTACCACCGCGGGCCATAAAAAAAAAAATCCAAATTTTTTTTTTATTATAACAACGTTTTATGTACGCTCGTCACGTCATCTCGTCCGTCGTCGTTGTCGTCCGTCACTCCGTCATACACAAAACAACGGACGAAATCGCGTTGTCCCGTTTTCTCTCTGTATAGTAATAATAATAATAATAATATGATGATGATGATGATATATGCACAGTTTAATAATGTATACGCCCGCCGCACGTTGTGATATAACTCTGTTCGTAGTCTGCCTGATATTATATTATAACATTATATTGGTCAGCGGGTTTATTTTTTCGGGGGAATTTTTATTTTTGTTCTCTCGCTCGTCGAGAGCACGCGCACGTACACAATCGCACAAAATCGTCATTGCTGATTCGAAATTAATACATCGTTTACTATTTCTCTCTCTCTCTCTTACCACGTACATACACTAACACACATAAGCGCGCGCGCGCGTGTACATACTCATCTAGTCAACAGTCACGTTGCTGCCCGAGTCGTATTTAATTGACGGCCGGATGATTTATTGGCCGCGCGCCATCGGACTTCGATTACGATAAACCTCCGGCGGTTTATAGGTATCATACATAACGCATGCTGCAGCGGAACACATTAAAATAATAACAGTAATATGCCGCGCGTTCTACCGACATTTTATTACAATGAAAAATTGTATCTATAATATATTATATATTATATATAAATAAATATATTGTTGCTGTCGTCGAAGCTCGCCCTTTCTGTGCGTTCGTTCGGCCTCTCCCTTTATTCGGCACCACCCCCATCCTTTTCATCCCCTGTACCGGTCCCGTTTTCAGTTTTCATCGTGGGTTATTGGCAAATCAACTCTCAACGCACAATGCAGGATTCGTACATATTATGTGCAATACGGGATTTTAAGTGATTGGATTACATTTCATTTTACTCGTCCATGGTCCATCACAATACGTATATCGTTTTCGTTATTATATTGTCTACGCAATAATAATATATTACCTATTGCTTCTATTGTACCCTGTGTCATATTATTGATGTCATCTCGCGCAATCACGTATTTACAATCGCCAATATAAAATAATAATATTACACTATATTTCACGTGTTATTCATTTCCTCTTCGCCGGTAATTGGTAGGTATAACTCCGTTATTTATTACGTTTTATTCGTTGTGATTTTTAAATATACTACATCACATCAATATTGATTTGGTATATCGTAGGTATAATATAATGACGACAAATGTATATAATAGCCGTTTTTATATTGTTCTATTAACAATAACGTGTTTTTGTGCATCCTTCCTGTTCCGCTGTTTATATAAAATGTTTCCAAATCTAAAATACTTATTTAGTATTTTAAATTACCGATCTATTTGTCTAAAAAATATCTAAACTTCGACAGCGTAATTTGCAATTGAATATATTATTATTTTGTGAGGTTAGCCTTTGAGATTTTATAGTTACTTATATTAATTATATCTATAATTTATAATCATTCTAGTCAATTTATTTTAATAATTCGAATATTTTAAAATTCATCATAATGTTATGTTGCAGATTTTACAACCTTGGAACTGTACATAGCATTTTTAATGTAGGTAATTTGTCGATCTCACCAAGTTGTCGCTGAATATCAAATTTTAGATTTAAACAGAGACTATTGATCAATGTTCACATTTTTTAACAGTTATAATAATCGCGAGATCACAATTTTTAGTCTATTAATATATAATAATGATAGTTTTTTTATTCCCGATAGGTAATATTTAGCACTTTATCGTCTTACGCAGTAGGTACCTATTTTTAATTATAATTTATAAAATATAATATAAAATACTTATTCTATTGTATAATTTACTGAACATTTTTTGATTGATATGGTGTTTAACTAATAACTATGATACTTAATATTTTATAAGCTGGTTGGTCGATTATTGAGTATGTACATGCAGATAATTGCAGATAACTCAAACTTTTAATTTTGTCGTCAATCATTTAAGATATAATTTATAATTATAATAATTCATCAATTTATTATTATTGACGACTGATGCATATCATTATAAATCATTAAAAAAATAATCAATTCAATAACTCCATATATCGCAGCTATAATAATAATAATATTATTACACTATTATTTATAGAACGTTTAATATTATTATTATATTTTTAAAGAGAACTGAGGTTTTTAATAAAAACAAAAAAAAAACAAAAATCTCGCATTTGTTAAATTTTATAATGAACATGTTTTTATTTACTAATACGTTAATTGATTAATGACATGTATTTATAAGGTTAAAGCCTTCTGCTACACTAATGTAATGTTTACGTATGTACTCATCAGTTAAACTATAACTGTATATGTTCAGTATTTAGGAATAATATAAAAAGAATAGTTGTTGATTCTAAAACTCCATTTCAATTTTGAATATCATGAAAAAAATTAAGTATGCGTATACAAATAATATAAATATTATGTTTGTGAAAAATTAATTTTTATAAAACAATTAAATTTCAGAAAATTAATTATTCAATAGTTGTATGTGCAGTTTGCTTGCTTGTTTCGACTATATAAAATAATAAATATTAATTAATACAATTTTAATTTTCATAAATAATTATTAAAAAAATAAATTTTTTAATCACATTCTATACTAGCTGGTATGAACGTTAAACGTATAACCTATTACGAACTGGGACCAAAGTAAGCATATGTACATAAATTGTCGGTTGAAGTATATTTTATATCTTATCTCAAATCAAATAGGCATGTCAGTAAGTTAGTCGTTGTAAGATATATATCTATAATAACGCGTAATGATAATGGTGTGTAATAAATATTGTTGTTATAAACGCATTGCATGAACAATTTGTTTATTTAAATCACATTGTTTTATTGTATAAAATGTTCATCATGGTGTAATTAATACTATTAGCGCACGTAAGACACGATACGTACAATGGTTTTAGTAATCAAATTATAATACGTCAGGAATAATTAAGAACAAAAGCCGCGCAGATTGTTGAGTCGACAACTTTTGGTCTGAAACATTTTACGAAAGAGGGTGTTAAGCCTTGGGGAATAAACTGTTAAAAGTAGTATAGATTTTTGCGAGAGCTCCGCAGAGACGTATATATGCAATTGTCTTGTATAAGGTTTTTATTTAGCACTTTCTATAATGTAAATTTTAATATTGTAACTGTGACTTGATGTAAAACGATCAGAGCTGTGGTAATCTTATTGTAGTCGTTTATACTATTAAATTATAGTTTACCTAACGCCGCGCTTTTATGTGTTTATAGTTGCGAATTAATTTATCGATAGAAAACTGTGTACACATAATATATAGCGTAGGTATTGCCCATTGTGATGCATAAAGAGCAAATGTGGGATGATGTTTATTATATATTTATATGGGATGAAGAGCAAAGTAAAAACACAGAGAGCGCCGAGGAACAACACCGTACTTATATATAATATAATAATAATATAACGTCGTGTTAATAAATTTATGATCGTTAATTACACGACATTCAGCAACATCCCTTTTGATTTATCGCATGGAAAAATTATTTCACTGTCTTCTTGTATATATATACATATTCACGCAATATCTAATAATAAATACCTAACCGGTCATTATTAACGCGTGTGCGTGTTCTCGCGAAACGTCAGAAAAACCTTGACGAGACATCTCGGCCAGCACGTTTAACACTTTCTTCACGACTTTGTATGCAATATGTATGTATTATCATGGTGTATAGATCGGAAGTTTTAATTGAATTATTTAAAACAAATATTTGTTGGCGACGACTGTGGTGGTGAATACGCACTGGCTTTTAATCGAGTCATCTGATGTGCACTTTCTTTCATCAAAGAATAATTAAAAAATACGAGTTTAGCCTAACTTTTAAATTTCATAATCTTTCCAGAATATGAACCTATAACCTTTTCCAAATATTGAATGTTCTTTGGTAAAATAATCACCCTTATTTAATGTAATAATAATAATTAATAACAGACAAAAACATTTATATTTTATAAGCACGAATGAATGATATATCGTTATGTTCTTCGTTAAAGGGCATTATATTAAAATATACGACAAGTGCCTATGTATGTGTTTTGCCGGTGCTAGAGACGCACGTGCAAATACGATAATGGCTCGATATACTGGCAAGATCGCTCAGTAACATATGTTACAACAGCAGCAGTATAGTTGCATCATTAATATTGACGTGCGCGCATATTACAATACAATTAGGCGCGCGTGCTGCAGCGAAAAAGCATTTATACACCAGAGCGATTTCAATAGCAGGACGATATTGGCCGGCGTATATTGTTATCACTTATTATTATCCAAGTACATTATATATGACGTTGTTAAAAATAATAGCTATATGAGTTACAACGATAGGAGCCTGTGTACAGGTTAAGTATACACTGCTTGCAATGGTACACGTATTGCGTATTATAATATTATATAGATTATATTCTTTTGGTGCATGTTCTTATATTCAGTTAAGCGCGGTAGCGATGGCAAGGTGGCAATTGATTTGGCGGTGGAATGTGTGACTGCGAGACTGCAACAGCATTTTACGCCGACGCGCATAGCATCCAATAGTAATATTTGTAATATAGTATATAATAGCAATAGTAGTATAGTAACAGCAGTAGTAGTATAGTAGTAGTAGTAATACTGTTACACATTACCTATATATTATACATAGAGAGGAATACAAGGTACATATACAAGGTATATATTGTGTGTAATTCAAAGATCGGCAGACGATACGACGCCGTCGAGGGATGTATGTCTGTTCAATAGGTACCGCCGACCAATTGTGCCGCATCCACGTGTGGCGACTATTGCCGTTTTGATCGAACGTGTGTTTGTAATATGTATATATATGTATGTATGTATAATGTATATAGGTATAAGTACTTTCGCACGCATGATAACCATCTCTGCCGCCGATAATGTGGTTCAGCGGTCGCTAAACGCATTTACCGCGCGGTAATGGTCGTATTTTATTATAATATTTTATATATAATATAATATGAGATTATTATTATTATTAAATCGACCATTTAAGGTGGTGTTATTATTCCAAATGACGCGCATAACGATCGGTCGATATTTTATTCCGTCTCAAAATTGCGGAGATTCGTCGTAACAGATCTCGTCCACTAAGGATTTTTTTCATACATTTAAACCACGTAAAGTAGATATAATATAGATCGCAGATAGGTATTTGGATAAAAAGTTGCCGACGCTGTTTAGGGTGTATCCGTACCATTGGTCCGCGTCATGTACAGTGATCACCCCTACAGCGGCAACAAAACATCTGCCGCGCGAGGCCGGTGCATGTTAATACTACATTATTGTATACATTGTGTAAAAGATGGATAGACGGAGTATGCGTATAAGAGAAAGAGAGATACAGCAAATGGAACATGGTGCTGACAAGTCAGCGTATTTGCTTTGTGCCGATGACGAATGGTCTATCGAATCAGCGAAATTGCAATACCGCCCGGCCCCACCAAGAAGAACGAATCCGACCAATCCAATATTTTTTCAAGGGACGGCACTTAGGTTGATTTTTTACATCTCCAGTTTTATTATTACAAAGCGTTTCTTTGCCGCAATTTGGAATATTAAAAAATAAATCCCTTCTGTCAACGTTTTAGTTCTTTTGGACAAATATTTTTCAGTACCTATCTACTGCAGCATATTTACAGAATATACATTATAATAGAATAGTACGATTGCATATCATATATGTGGTGTACAATATTATACAATATAATAAACATAATTTCTTGGATTCATTTTTTAATCAATTTCTTTGCTTTTGAAATCACTTTAATAACTTTAGATATTTTTATAAACCTGTTTTTTCTCAATTATATTTATATATGAGGTTGGTCATTATAAAATGAGTATTAAGTATAGAATTTATTATTTTCGAATTTTATTGAATAAATATATTATATCAAACGACGTTAGTGATAAAATATTCAAACATTTTTATTATATTTTTGTATTAATTGAAAATCGAAATTGAGTTTTTACGTTGTTACTGACAATGCTTCATTGTAATTTATAACAAACTATAAATGGTAAATGTGTTCTACAGAATATCATGGTTTCTTGTCACACTACATCGTTTAGTAAAATATTTTGATTACGCTTCAAGGTCTGCTGTAGATCAGTGTGGGTAGGTCGAATCAATATTTTTTCGTTAGATTCTATATTTATTGAACAATTTAATAATATGTTACTATGGGGAAGTATAAATCTCGGTAAAATGAGATCGTGTGTTATTGATACTGTGAAACGTTGGTAATTGAGTTAAACACACGTTCAACAAATGTAAATCATTTCCGACGAGTAACGTTGAAAATTGTACCGTCATACTATATTTATTATTATTATATTTACCTGTACGCGCTATAATAGCCGTACCAAACTATACACTAACAATATTACATGAGAAATTTGTTCAGTTTTATCATTGAAAGCTCTTCTGATTCCCACGCATTAGTAAATTAAGGTCTCATTACTCATTTTTTTTTTTTTTTTTTTTAAATAGGTATCTGAAAAACATTTATTTTTAGGATTATGATCTGTTAATAGATGACTCGTGGTTTAAGTTATGATATAAATTTCAACAAGTTCAGTTCCGTTTTATTCTCTAAGCTTTAAAGGGAAAGAATAAAAAAAAATTACAACTTGTACATGTCGTTTTTGAATAATTATAAATGTACAATATTATAACGATATTAGTTAAAAATAAAATAAATATTTGAAAATATTTTACTGGTTTTATGATAATAATATGTCCGTTTTCAATTAATTACCCATTTGCACTTTGTCATGATTGTACATTGTTTATAATATTATATTGTACTAGTTAGACATAATAAGTTTATCGTTTGCGCCGAGTAATTCCGCTAAAAATTTAAAACATTTGTTCAAATTGTTGTTTGTAATAAATAATAATATATTGTTACGTAGTACGCTTCTGCCTTCTACACATTTTCCGGCTTAGGTCAATTGGTCTGCTAAATTAATTATTATGAAATGTCGTTTAGTATTTTGTTCTTAAGTAGGTATCTTAGTATACTTGATAAATTACTTACATTATAATAAGTAAGACTATTGTTATACATTTATATATATATATATATATATGTATGTATGTATGTATGTATATTAAAATAGAGAAAATTATCAAAACTTTTTTAGATGGTTTTAAATTTGGGAATTTTGATTGTAATAAATAAAAATTCGTACAAAAATTTCTTTGAAAATAGGTGACAAAAAATAAAGTCTAACAACATTTTATGCATATAGTTCGAAATGGTCTTATGCGTATGCATTAAATATATAGTTTAGATATTTATTCACGGACATTTCGATGGTAATAATTATTATTTATTTATCACAACGATATTCCACGTTATATTCCAGTCCCATTAAGGTTATTGACTTTCGACGCTATCAGCTTTTCTTCTCGTAAACATTTTTGTATAATTTCCCCGGAAAGATTTGTTTGTTTATTATTTTTAACAATCGTATATAACTTGACGAGTGGTGTAGATTTATGAAGGCCGGGTTACCATAGGAACTAGTTTGATTTACATAAATGTTATTTTTTCGAAAACCACATGGCCTGCCACCGCTGATCATAGAGTAGTGGCCAATACAAACACAAGTTCGCGGTGTTTTCGTTTCCTGTTTTCGATATGATATATATTGTGTATAATGCGTGCAAGTTTGAGCGCCTAAGCCGTAGAACTGGTATACGGGACTATTAATTAGTATTACGTTGAAAAATAGGCACGTGCGTTACTGTTAAAATGCCGTCGTACTGCTGCTATAGTTTATACAGTAATAATAGAATATAAACGTATACTTACTCTACGAGAGTATTATTCTACACAATTCTATTTTTCTCGGACTTAACGACCTTCTAAATGGTTTTAATGAGCACAAGGACGGCGTTTAATAGAACCAAATGTTAAAACCAAACTCGTCGTGAAAAACATTGCGGATAAGAGTCGTATATATAAAAATAATGAACTGGAGACCAATAAAAATGGAGACTGCATGCAGCCAGCGGGTCGATGTAATAACAATATCATGCACGCAGTTCTCTTCTCGCCGTGTGTACGGCGTACCTAACGATGTAGAATGCAAATCGTCGATTTAGCTTAGTCATATGGCTGGATATAGGACTTGTTAAAATACATGTATGCTTAACTACCGTTAAATTGGCCAGTTTCCAAAATACAATTATAAGTAATAACAAAACGACCTGTTTTTCATCTGAAATCTAGGTAGGTATAGACTCTATACCTGTACTATAATATTATAGAAGTACCTATCTACGCCACGATTTACGCGCGCGCCACGCAATCAAGCGTTCAATGCAACACTTGTCATCGTCGGCATAACAGATACTTGCGCGACAACTAGATTATTTTGACTATTTATTGCGTAAACATAATAAAACGCGTTTTAATTATATATCGATACATAATATATAATATTCAAACATTTTATAGTGAACAAGAAACTGCTACAATAGTCGTAATGTAATTACAAGTCATCACCTACGGGCATTTTACAGTGTTTGCATACATAGGTACATAAACATAGCTCATTGTTGGACCGATTATAGCATATTCACATTATTTTTTTAATATTGATAAACCTCTCACGCTTCAAATGTTGCGAGATTTTAATTAGTAACTTAATTCAGCTTTTATACTAAATGTGCATAACAATATAATACATTATTGGTTGCGGAATTTTCAAAAATATTATATACGAAAATTATTATTATTATTCTACCGCAGTATCGCTAACGTATTGTATACAGCGGCGTACCTATATATTATAATATTATAAACAGTGGTACACCACGATGTGTTTCTACGAGAAATGCGAATGTACATTGGTAAGCTAGTAGGATGCGAATAACGTAAACACTGGCTATTAAGTACATCGAATTACAGATGTCATTATGTAAGAAAAATCGGGTAATAGGATTGATTTTTTTTTTTTTTTTGTTTAATTTCAAAATTGTAAAATAAATTACGCATGAGTTATAACATATCACATCAAATCGTCAAATATTATACACACAGTGTAGCACTCAGTCGGGTTCTTTCAACAACAGAATAGTTGTTAATCTCTCAAAAAATGCATGCGACGCTGTAGACGAATAATATATATTATATTACTATACTACTACTTATACGACGTAACATCCTCGACGCGATGAAATCTGATTGTCGCTAGATTTTTGACTCTTTTTCTATGTACGAGTGTGTGCATTTGCGTCAATGATTTACTCCAATTTGATTCCTATCGCGTGGACCGTATACATGCCTATGGTGCATGCCCCCTCCTTATTCCCCTGTATACATCGTCGCCGTCGTCATCGTCATCACCACCACTTCACCCCATTGGCTTTAATAATAAAACCACTGACTGTGTGATAAAAACAACCTCCATAAATCATAAACGCAACGCATATACCGGTCGGCCGACCAAAAAAAAATCTTCTCCCACCAATATATATACGCGTATAATAATAATAATAATAATATGTGTGTGTGCAGCATTGTGAAAGACCCGTCGCATGATTTATATATAATACACATACGCGCAGCTCTCATCATCATCATTGGTTTTCCGAACACACTGCGATCACTGAGCGTTGCAAATTGAGATGTTTTTTTTCGTGTACGCCGCTGTTGTTGCTGTAGCAGCACCCTGTATAATAATATGTACATGTTATTGTTGTATATCTACGTATATCATATCATAATATACACCCGACGAAGGGGTGTTCGTGGCTGGGGCAGGGCCGAGGGGATCCGTCGCGTAGGGCACGCCCCTGACAGGTATCAGGACCCTAAAAATAAAAAATACCAACCTTTCTTGGCGTTCTTATAATATAACATAATAATAACATAGCTTATTGATGTAACATCGTCGCGTATTAACATTACTGTTACCTGTAAATTACGTATAATATCTACCCCACAACAGTGCGTCAGACAGTTTTTTCTAATATATTATTATTATTATGTTTTATTACTTCGATCATATGATAGCAAATAATTTCTAGTGTCCAACAGCAGTTTAATGTCTCTAAGTAAGTTTATTTATTTTTTGTAACCTCTTTAAATATTATGTATTATTTTGTTTGAGCTTTTTAAATTTCCATTGACCGTCTGTTGTAGCTCTACTGCGTAGAATGCCACATATTATATCGCAGTTTTGCGAACAAAACTATAACAAAAAGTTACTCGTTAATTAAACCTCTAATTGTAAATTAAATTCTCTGTTACTTTCGGTATACGAGCACACATTCACAGTCTAGACTTTAGACGCCTCGTCGAATCTCGTTTATATTATAATATATATACTTGTCTTGTTTTCCGTTTATGTATATTCAATGGCCAATGCTCACCCGTATATAAAATACTGTTCATTTATTCTGACCAAATAATTATTTTTTAATTGAATGTCTGCGACTTCTGTGTTTGGTAGCGTTTTTTCTTTAAAAACTATTTGTTTATTATTTTGAGTTTTTAACTGCAGAATTAAAGATAAAATGTTTTACTCTTCCAAACTTATTTGTTTTTTATAAATTCATTTTTTTTTTTTTTTGTTTGAATAATTAACTTATTTTTAAAACAAAATTCTATTTTATAACCTCTTTCCAACGCCTCGATTTATTTAATTAAATTGAATAGAAATACATTTTGTATGTATTTTTATATTTTACAAATCACTACATAACCTTACGAAATCTTATGCATGTTTATTGTTTATATTTTTTGATACATACATCGAATTTATTAAGTATTGGAAAAGAATACTTTATGTTTCTATCTAATGTAAACAACGTTATTAATTATCATAAAG
Source organism: Melanaphis sacchari (assembly GCF_002803265.2). Classification (NCBI taxonomy): domain Eukaryota; kingdom Metazoa; phylum Arthropoda; class Insecta; order Hemiptera; family Aphididae; genus Melanaphis; species Melanaphis sacchari. The sequence continues at coordinate 4,032,057 of NW_020270366.1, read as the reverse complement.
ATTTTAGTGTACAATTCTATATAGTTACAATATTTTCTACTGGTAATCATATTTAATAAAATTTAAATGTTATAGTTATTAATAAATATATTATATTTTACGATTTAGATATTATTTTACAAACACCATTGTTTTTTCATTACTTTCAATTAATATTAGTTTTGGCTCTTAGAATTTAAATTATTGTTTATGTTTACAATATTCTTTAAACATTTAAAAGTAAAAGAACAACGAAAATTACAGAAGTTTTGATATAGGTAATATTTATGACATTATAATAGTAGGCTCTAAATTCTAAAATATAATCAGTCACATGGTGAAATAATTATTTAAATTTTCGTATTTTGTCTCAATTCATAAAACCGGTTGTACTAAAATTTCTCTCATACAATTATTATAAATATTAGAACACATTTCTTTTTGATCGCCGCCATGTGTTGGTGTGCGAGGTCCAGGTGCTTCCAAGTGTTTGCGACCTCGGGTCGCTAGAGGGTAATATCCCCTTCCCATAAATGATTGTTGCCGATCTTTTTCTCTTTTATAATATATGTTTATTGAACTAGTATTCTGTGAAGTATAATTGTATTTCTATGTTGTACTACATGATAATAGCATATAAAAGACTGTGCAACACAGTAGAATATACAATAGACAAAAATTTAAAACGGATAGGTATCTAATAGTCACGCTATTTTGCCAAGAGTCAGTATGAAATACGATTTTCAAGAAACTTAAAGTCGTTGTAAACTATGCAAATTAAATTTATAAATTATAGTTTAATGTTATTACTACTCACGATTGTAATATTTTATTTAAAAAAATATAACTGTTTATATCCATTTGCAATCTTTCACCATTATTCTAGAACCTATATACAATTCAAATATATTCTTGAATGTGCGAATGTATGCATATTATTATAATATATACTGTTGAGGAATTTTTCATTGTTTTATATTATCGATTCGATAACGCAGAATTATAATATTCTACATATAAGTACTTGTCGCATTTTATTCGAAAGTCTAAACGAATCGATTTGATTCTCAAAAAACCTTTCAATATCAATTAAACACACTGTATGAACAACGATTGTTTTTCCAAGCGAACCATTCGACCATTAGCAGCGAGCAAACGTAGCAGTATTTCATACATGGCGGCCATATATTATATTTGCTGCGACCCTTATTACATACACAGGCACATTTTCACTCGAGCACACATACTCACACACACATACGTGTATTTATATATTATATCGTGAGTTGGCAAAAATCATGGTCCACCCAAACAATAAAGCAAGAACGCGCGCGCAACGTTGGCGGCAGCGTCGCGCTCGCGGAAAACTTCAAATTTCTGGCGCACCCCAGACTATGTATCATTTCCGGTATACGGTATTTCGATAAATTACCAGATAATTTACTTAACCTCCCCCTCATTGCTCCCTGCACACATGCACATGCACACTAACATATCATATTATATATATATATTAAGTATTTGTTCGTATGAGTGCGTTTGTGCGCAGACACGATGTCTGTGTATGTGCGTGTGTGGTTCACTATATATATTATTATATATGGGCGGCCGATTCGCGAACGTGCGTGTGTATTGGACCGGATACAGGCGCGAGAAAGGTCCATGACGGTTTTTGACGTGCGGCGAAGATTTGTGGACCGTCCGACCTTTTGTGTGTCCTTACACCACCATACTATAGTGTGTGTAATGTGTATACTCACACATAAGCGCGTACAAAGCTATTTTATGCTCTATACTCTCTCACACATACACACATACACACACACATAATATATGTAGAAGAAATACGGTTGTCGGTGGAGCTCTTTCTCAGGAGGGGGTTGTATATATATTCTTACTCAAGTTTGGTGGTGAAAGCGAAGAGTTTCTGTGTATATCGTCCTCTCTCCATTCTTTTTTCTCTTTTTTGCTCGTGCTACATACACGGGGTGAGAAATGCTTTTAAAACGACACAAACACCAATGCCTCTATCGTCGACCCTTTAAGTCGTCGTCATCTACGGTGTACACTGCACTTCTCCACATATACATATATAGTTGTTGTATACGTGTCCCTTCTCAATTGAATGCTATAGGACCACGCGCACACAATATCTGACATTCTCTCACCCCTAAAATAAATTCCATTAAGTTGGCCTAAACCTCAATGTATGTCTATTCACCCTCATTGCGCGCTCTGCAACCGATTTAGCTATTGCCGATTTGTATGTAATTACTCGTAATACACTACCGTGGCCACCACTGCCAACGGCCATTTATTTATTCCAGCACGTCCTTTCAGTTCTTTTACCACTTTATGTAATATACATAAATAGGTATATAGCTATTGTGTGTATGTATGGTAATGTCTTATATCATAAAAATATGAAGAGAGTAGAGAAAAACTGCACTCTTGTTATTTCCCGATTCTATTATATGTAGGTATTATACGTTCAAGAACTTACATTTGTTCATGCATGCAATTTTCGATTTATTACACTTAATGTGCTTTATTTAATACGGATTTTTTCTCCTAATTCATATAGATTTAGGTATAGGTACGTCGAAATTTTAAAATTTAATAAGAAAATAGTTCATTGAATCGCAAAAGTTGAAGCGGACTATACGGGTTAAACATATATCGTCATCGGTATTTATTTACGATTTAAAATAATCGTGCACATGTATATATAAAAAAGTATTATCTTTTTTAAAGTCACGCCGTTGTTATATGTATTTTCGCTGATGAAAATGCCGTATTTTACTTGTAACTGCTCGCGACACAATTTATCATCGCGACTCTTGCGGAAGATAAATTGCAATACACAGTTCGGTGTGTTCAACCGAAAACCCTCGATAAGCCGCCAAAATCCCATTTCGCGTTACCCGTCGACGGAGGAGGGTCCCGCCAAAAGGAGAAAGACATTTGTATTTACACTTGTAATTTAGTTATACCTATCTATAACGCGAATGTGTTCAGGGTTTGTATAATAAAATATCAATTTTAAGTTTTAACTCAATGCAGGTACTTATTTATATATAAATATATGTATTGTATTATATAAGTTTATATGTTCTATTATACGTTCAATATGGACTGTTGAAACTTTTATTTCTGAGGTTTTGGAACGAATATCAAATATTAATGCCCGTTAACTAGCAAAAAAAAAACGATAATAATATTGCTCATCTGTCATCACTATAATAATAATTTTATATATGGTTATATTTGCCAATGCCCATAATATATAAGTCCTATTATGTATATCTATTTTGTATAGTATTATGTTAAAATAATATTATATTTGCGTTAAAATGTTGTACGATATTCAGGTTGAACACGTGGGAGGAAACGTTTTATATTTATCGTTATTTTATAGCACCGAATTATGTTCGTTTAAAATAAAATAAAAACGGTTTTTCAAAACGCAATAAGCTTTCTCGCGCGAAAACAATTTTGGCGTCGCCTCCTGCCCACGAGTATGTACGCACATATAAACACGCGCACGCACAACATGGTTGTCGTGCGACCCTCGCCGGAAAGGTCGGCGGTGGTGGAGGCTCGCAAAACGTAGACGAGAGGACAGGAGGGACCGCCTTTCCGGCGAAACGACAATAATAATATTATACAATCACCAGCACATACACACGGCCCCCGCGCGCTTATGACAGTTAATATTGATCTGTGTGTATTCGTGGTGGGGCTTGACGTTTCCGAAAACAGCAATCGCCGTCCATTCCCCCCTCGCTGAACATCGTGCAGCGGTGTGTACGACAATATAATACATAATGCACTAAAAAAAAAAAAACGTATAGATTTCAAAAGATAGAAAAAAAACTCAAAAAATTTGGTTATATTACATTTTTATTGAATTTACACAAGATTCTATAAAAAAAATGTAGTTTATTTAAGTATTTGGAATACAGCATCGTCTCCAGGCCATCTTAACGGATACATTTAGTAAGGAATTTTCTGAAGTTTTACAATAATCTCGCAATCATTTCCTGTGAATTGTCATAATATACCAGATTGTTGATTTGAAAAAAATGTCTCTACTAGTAAACTAGTTACTACCAACGGTTCATGTGTCTTTGACCAAGACCTAATGTCAACTAAAATAACATTAACAATCTACCAACATAACAGTCACAGGTTCAAACTCCCAAACATTGATAAAAGACACCCTGTATTGTTGTTGTGTTGTATTATATATTATAATAGCGGTATCATGTTTGCACTGTAATTGTAGTGCCGCGTTTTCTCGTTTTTTAATTTGATTCTATATGCAATTTCGCTTTCGTTTATATGAGTTTATTATGTATTTTCGTCGTTTTCTTTCGACAAATGTACGACGTAGGTCCTACGTACACATTGTGTAAGGTACCTGTAAGTATATTATTATTACACGCACACATACATAATATTATATACATATTATTTCTAATGTTCGGGTTGGTACGTAGGTAAAGGTACACTATAGGCGCACATGACGTGCAGCGTTGACGACATGCGTGCGTACAGAATCAACGCAAGGCTTTCAGACCCGGTAATTATTATTATTTTTATTTATATATATATACATATATTTTTCCCGTTCGTTTTCCGTTTCCCCTCGTGTCCCGAAACACAATTTTCCCCTGACGTCCAACGTCAGGTACCGGTCGTTTTTTTATCCGTGTTTAGAATCAAATTTGCGTGCTTGTCGGTCGTAAATATCGCCTTCGCGGCACGACGGCACCTCCCCCCGCCGTTACCGACCAATTGCCCGCTCGCCCGACTGCCTGTCGCCCCGTGCCACGAGCAATCGCGTTTTCCCATTTTGTTCTGCACTATTACTAAATTACTAATAAAGATTCATCGGGCGCACAATGCGCATACGACAGCCGTTGTATCACAACTGTTAGTATTAGCTATGCCTTGTAATACATTACACCGTACAGGTACATAAATGCTATTCTGTTAACGTCTATATTTTTTTAAACATTAGTGCGGCGGAATAGATTATATCGTCCATTGCTTGAATGTAAAATCTCGTGACGTGTCTAACATTATACTGGATGATGACAACATTGAAAAATATATTTTATTTTTTTACTTTGCGAAAAAGAGTATTGATATTTATGTTGGTGTATAATGTTCAACGCAAAGTCAAAAATTTAAAAATGCATGTGATTACAATGGCTATTATAATTAATTGTCGTTAAATATTACCATAATAGCTGTGTAAAAATGAACGTTTAGTTTTATAATCTTTGGACAGAACCGACTAAAAGAAACTGGGTGAAATAATAATAACCATTACACCAAACGTTTTTGACTTTTTTGTGTTATTTTATTTTTCGTTATTGCCTATTTTCAATTCAAGTTATTAGTATTTCTTTAATGTACAAATTAATTCAATAATTGTCCGTAAATTACAAATACGTGATCTTGATTATTATCGTAAAAATACCAATCTCATAGACTAAATTAATAATAAATGATAATAATATAACGGTCATTCAAGTACATAATAAATCATATAAGACATTGCATTTCATTAATTATTTCATTGTACGAATATGAGTCATTGTGTGTGAGATAAAATATAATTTTGAAATAATTTATATTAATGTACAGTATTATATATTATGTAAAAATTAATACGTCGGTATATTTTTCAATAATCATATAATACCGTATTATAAATTTTGAATATTTTGAAATTGATTGTTTTTGTGTATACAGACGCCCATTGAATAATCATCTATAGCCTATTACTTATATCTATTTACCAATTTACATATGCATAGATGTAAATATTTTCGGTTTTGTTGACGTTTTTTTCCTATCGTAAATTATTTTCTACGCTCGGTTCGAAATTCTTGACGTCCATAAGATTTGTACCTCTGCACGGATCCACCTAAATACGATACTATACGCGTGTACCAAATACGTATTATTATATACTATTCAACCGGCAAATTATCTTACTGTATTATAATATGTTTATTTTTTTCCCTCGGTTCGTGACGCGCAGGGGGTCTCATGCAGTTTGTCGTTGCCGCCGGACTGTTATTATAAGCATAGACCATTTAACAAATTTACTTATAGTACCTAATAATAATATTTATTATTATTATTAGGTATATAATCTAGACCACGGAATGGACTTGGAAGAAAGACTAGTGAAAACGAAACAAAACGATGACGATAAACAAAAGACGATGTGATGGGTGTAACACTGTAACGATTTGCCTAAGCATAATATACATACATACAATATAACATATTAATAATATTATTATTATTACTATTACTATTATCATTATATCCTCCGGGTCCTGTACTTGAACAGCAATACAACCGGCACGGGTTCAACATGGGTGGTATGCGCGCAACCACACCCGACGAAATGTCGTTCTGCCGCCGCCTCTGATACCATCTGCTGGGTAAACGCCTCGACGATGACCCCCTCCACCAAATACCCTATTACCGTGCCACCCCTTTTTCGCTACTCAACCTCTCCTCTTGCAACTCCCTTCTCTTACTACCACACCTGTACTTATCGCTGTTGTGCGCTCATATGAACACTCACTGGCCGCTGTAGACACACACCACTAACCTGTAATTTGGCTACTCTAATCTGGCCGGCCGACCGTGGCCGACGATAATAATAATTATTATTAAACCGGCCGAACAATCGTGGCGGAGAGATATTATAATATAGAAAATACCGGAAATGCGTAGGTGTGGTTCGTGGCCTAACCACCACACCGCCGTTGCAGTTACTGTTGTTGTTGTTAGGAACCGGAAATGAAGTGTCGGACGAGAAAAATATTCCTGCGATTTCGATCTACGACGACGGTGGCAGTAAGACGTTATCTTAAATTTCTGCGTATTTTTCGGTGAGCCCTTGCTTGATTTACGTATCCGTTGTCGAAGCGTTATTAAACTGTTTGTAGTTCATAACTCGGTATCATACATAGCCTAATAGCATTCTCAGTAAAATAGTTAATAAAAATCGAAATGACTTCGGGATTATATTTTGTATATGTTAGTTTAAAAACCTTGATGTTTCGTAATGTGTCCGACAGATAGAGACAGAAGCGGGCATAGGTTAGAAAACATAGTATTAATAATGACAAAACTTCTTCAGTCGAAAAGTATATTTGAAGTATTCGTGATATAACAATTGTTATCGCTGGAACATAATTTATTAAAATATCATAAAAATGATACATCTGTTATAAAATTTAAATTATTAACATAGACATAATAATAATTCTCATCAAACTGAATGTTTTTGGTAATAAATGGCAATCGAAATACAATTTAAACCACTATTAAATAGTTTTAATAAATAAATACAAAAATAGTTCAATGACAATTGACAAGGCTGTGTGACTCCAACAATATTATCGTTGTGATAGAATAACATTGAATGACAACAGCAGTGATTAGATCAGAGAAGAGCTCTGGCATCATGATTTATTCTCAAAATAAACCTCACGTCCTTGCAGGACGTGTATGGGTGCGAACGTCGGTACCGAATACTAATTTGTTGTACATAATATAATATCGTATGATAATAACAAAATATAAAGGTCGCAGTCCTCACGTTTTCATTCATTTTGCGATTATCACATGTAAAACAATAATACAACATCAACCACGTGTCCGCGTGTTTTCGTACAGATTTTTAAAGCTTTACTATGATAATAATAACTAAACGTAACACTCCTATGATCGCGACAAGGTCGAAAACCGTATTTTATTTATTTATTGTTATTATTATTTTTACGACTGTTCGCAAAGCGGTCGATGACGGCGGACCCGGCCTAAGGAGAAAACCATTGTGCCAGGTTATGGACGTTAACGGCATTACTGCTACTACTATTACTATTACTACTACTACCATTACTACCTACACTATATTATATTAATATACTAATACGATTATATACTGGTGAATGAGCGAGAGAAAATAAACACACTCACACAAACGAGAGCGCACGTATACAAGTTGTTGTCCGGACCGGGTAATAAAAACGGGCCATTAAGAAAGCAAAACAGTAGTTTAATGGGTGTAATTTACATTATTATACTGGCCTGCAGCCGCCCGTGTCGTCATCGTAAATAACACCGTTAGATGTCGCGTTGCCGCTTGTTCGTCGGACGACGGTCGACCGCCGTTGCGGTAGATAGCGCCCGTATGTTTACGACTTAACTTTTTTTTTTTATTTCCGACGATGATACAGAGGCACTATTTACACCGTTAATTTTCATTAAGGCCCAACACTGTTTTTGAGATTGAATGTTCACTTTTGGTACCGGTATTTTAATAGTTTTTACTCACGTGCGCATACCATGTAAATATTCATATTATAATAATTTACTGCCGATTTTATCGTTTTTATTTTTTAAATTTCTATTTTGTTCTTTCCTCTAGATGACTTGATCTCTCGCTGTTTTAGGTTTAAATGTCAAGTTCTTATCGATTGTACGTGCAAAAAAGACTTTTATCGAGTGAAAATATTTTTATTTGTTGACTGAATTTTTAACCGGTTTCATTTATATTTAAATACATTTTCGATAAGGATCTGATGTAGGTAATATGAACAATCACATACTATACCGTTTATACCTATTATAATATAGGTATAAATATACATATACTAGTGTTTTTAATTATTGATTAGTTGAATTTTTACCAAATGATAACGATAGTAATCTATTAGTTGTAGCGTTTATTCTATAAAATAAGTACTTTTAGGTACCTACACATTTAAAAATGTCTTATCGTTCTTAAATTCAAAAAAAAAAAATACACTGTTTCATATATTATATATTTACGTCAAGTCAAACACAATATTATATTAATGAGTAAGTAAGATGTATCACATATGCACATTTACAAGTTAAACAAATTGTTTTGATTTTTAAGAAAACAAAATATACATACTATATATATATTGTATTGATAATAAAATAAGTTCTTTATTTTTAGTAAAAAACCTAATCTGCCGTTATATTTTATTGTTTGCAATTATATTTATTGTCTTCACATATTTTCTAGTCTTTCTTAGAAAGACATCAAATACTAATATTCTTCACCATATAAATAAAATAAAATTTTATTCTACTACTTGAGGTAATACGCATTTATTAAACTGATTATGTTCACGATGCAGTACCAAATTTTTTGTTAAGTGAAAATTATTTCTCTAAGTATATCACGTATAATATCTCAACCCTTTTTATTCTTATTTTAATTTCCTCATTCCTCAGAGTCATTTTTGTATGTTATAATATTATGATGATACCATTCAATTTATATAACTGTGTTATAGTTAATGCAAGTCAGTATTAAGTTTTTTGTTACACTTTTAAAACTGCACTGATACGATAATAATATAAAATACACAGGGTGATTCTTTTAACATACGGAACTTAATATTTCAAAAACTTTTTATAACTTTTAGAATATTTTTTTCACTATATTTCGTATTATTATCATTTTAATTTTATTTTAAATTTTTGAATGAATATAAATTTATATGTTAATAATTTTTAAAATAATGAGTGAGTGGTAAAATAATAATTCTATATAGCTTTAACCTAATCGTTATTTCTGTTGTCGCGTGTATAAGAATTTCGCATTTCAAAACACCGGTAGCTAAGGTATTATAAAATATAATAAGCGTACAGGTACATATTTTGCCTCGTGTATCTATAGCAGGTATCGCGATAATAAGATTTCGAAATAATAAAACGACAATAATCGACCTTTGTATTTTTTTATGACAAAGTTAAAAAAAAAAAAATCGGTAGATGGAAAAAAAAATTCGGTTGCGTATTAACAACAAATAAAAATTCGCCGTCGGGCGTCCACCCTGGGTGGTCACCTGCGCTGTTTATATATATAGTAAACTGACCAGGCGCTGTTTTTTTTTTTTTTTTTTGTTTGTGTATACATTTTATAAACATACCTATGTAATAATAACGTGCGCGATCGTAAAAATTGTGAATTGAAGAATTAGTATTTTGATCGTCGTCACAGAGCGGACGCGCGCTGGTCACGATTTTCGGTCCCATTTCGCAACAAGGTGTACACTCTGGCTCTGATACAGTATTCGTCAGCACCTACCTATACGATATTGCTGTATGCGACCAACGCCACAACGACGCGTTAGCAATAGATGCAGGCTGAATTATTATTATTTTCGCAAACGACTGGTGCAGCTCGATATGCACATATCATCATGTCAACCGAACTAGAGGTGGCGGTCAGTAGGTGGAGGATGGCCACCACGTTTATACCGTTAGGTGCAGAAAGTGTACAGGTAATTCTAAAAAAGATTGTAAATCGTAAATAGCCGATGTATACATCGATATTTCGTAAGAAAAATTATTTTAATAAATTCGGATTTCTTCAGATCAATATTTCCCATGTTATATCAACACGCGAATATAAAACTCGTTTTCAATCGTCTTCGAGAACGTCCGTGACAACTGTTATGATGTTTTTTCCTTGTTCTCAAGTTTTGTTTTTACAGTGCTCCACGTGAATCTATAATCGTCGTTACAACGGTGCTTATTCTTCAGCCCGAGCACGTTCGTGTAAACGAGGTGACGTATCTTCCTATTATACGTATACGCCCAGAAAACGTAAAAGCTGCACGAGTGCTTTATGATATCACGTACTGCAATTTTCGTTTCTCAGTACTTGTGTCAATTTAAACTACAATTTAATATGCGTTACTAAATATAATATACTATATTACATTGGTAATATTCCAATAGCATATTATGATGAAATATAAACAAAACTAGTTTTACTGCAATTAATAATACATAGTTGAGATTTATTGATGAATCAAGTATTTTCTTATTAATTGATGGAAATCAAATCGTTCTCGTATGGTTAAGATACGTGTTTCGTTTTTTACGATATTATGATAATAATAATATATAGTTGCGATTACCATTAAACAATATTATAATCGTCGGAATAAATTGACTTGTGTGTGTGTGTGTGTGTGTGTGTGTGTAAAGTAAATAAAACGCCGGTACAGCGTGGTATATTTCAGAAGTATTTTTCAAATAAGACTTTCTCGCGTGTAAATCATGTTCATAGATACTCAAGAGTCAAGACCTACCTACGCACATTAACGATTCACACCCGATATCATTTTATACGTTTCTATGTTATATTATAAATTTTTATTTTGTCGATAATTATTATTTGTTAATAATTTCGAGTGATAATTATTTACGATGCGAAATTGTAGTAAACATCACACTATTTTAAAGTCGTACTTCAAAGGAGCACAATAAAACAAATATTTATAATACAACTTTATATTTTAAAATATATATAAGGGAAAAAATTACTACTTATTATACTTATAAATATATAAATGTGGAGTGTGTGTGTGCAAATACATTTTTAACAATTTGTCCGTTGATACCTATGGGTTAAATCGAGAAACAGAAAAATTACTAGGCTTTCTTTAAAATGGGTAGTGTTGTTAGTCATGGCTGTAAACAGTTGTTTGAGGCCGAATAATAATAAAAAAAGAAAGAATAAAGAAAGAAAGGCAGTTGGTCATTTATTGCCACATCGATCGACAGTAAAATGTTTACGACTTGTATGACGTTAATTTATAGCAGTATATCATTAATGAGATACGTAGCTTATAACATTTATTAGACATATAATATAATAGTATCGACAATATTATGTATTATTATTATCGCATAGAAAAAATGTCTTGTGATATTTACTGATACCGATGTTATTATTATTAATATTATTATTAGAACTAAAGATATCGTGAATCAAAATACAACTATAGTTCACTAACAATTTTCAGTTGATCGCGATCGACTTAAAATATTATTGTTTGAATTATACGCCAAGACTTTTGAGTCAATCTGTTTATGATGGTAAACCTATGATTCTAAAATAAAAACTTCCGAGCAAAAAGTTTAATTTTTAAAATATATGTTTCAGTACATTGTTTATAAGTTTTCTCTAATTGACGAGTTGATAAGTATTATTGATACAATAAAAATAAATAAAAAATATATATTTTAGAGACATATCGATAATATTTAACACAATTATATATAGTATTGAATATCCACATTTTAGTTTGATAACGTAAGTAGTATTTATTTATACTTCCATAGAACTTGAGTGATATTTAGTACTATTTATATATTGTATTCTAAAATATTGTTATACGAACATAATATAATGTAGGTATAGACATTTTTCTTTAATCTTATTTTTAATAATACCCATTTTTCTTTTTTATCGAAATAATTATAAATGTATAAATATAATGCCATTAAATAATATATTTAAGTTTTGATCGATTTTAGCTGTCATAATAATATATTATTATATAGGTTATTTTTTTTTTTTTTAGTGGCCAGGTTAAGTTATCAACAATTAACCAAGTATAAAATAAATTATTATAATCTTGATGTTAAGCTTGAGGTATACTCTTGCTTACATTATTTTAATGATTTATAAATTTTGCTTAAATATATTATTTCACTGTATAATACATTATGTATTAAGTTAAATAAATGGTTTGAACATTTTTCAACTAATCGATTTATTAATTTAATTTTTAAGCCGTAAGTTTTTAAATAATGGCATATCATAAAATTATATTATTTAAATTATTTACAATAATGAAAGATATTATTTGTATAAAAATGTCTATGGTCATAATAAAAATGTATTTTTCGAATTATTATTGTAGGTATCTTCTTAATTTCAATATATATAATATATATATACATGTTATATATGTATACTTTAATTTGGTTATAAATGGCATATAAACCGGAAACCATACATACCTTAATATGTAAAATTAAAATAATTATATATATGTTTAGTAATTACTAATTATAATATAAACTTTATTTCCGGAGATAAAATATGAATAATTGTATCTCAATATTTGAGCGTAATTAAAAATTCGCGCTTTTGTTATATCAGTATAAGAAATTATTTTTTTTGTCTCAAGTTTAAATAGTATATAGTACATAATATATAGGTACCTAAATAATATATTACATTATGCACACCATTATTAATGTTAATAGTGAATTAAAACATGTGATTTTAATAGGTACGAACGAATTAAAATTTTTTAATACAATTGTGAACAATTAAATATTTAAAAAGACTTATGTTTTTATTCTGATATTATTTACGAGTACATTTAATTAATTCATAAAAACCAGTATATCATTAACTATGATTATTTAATTTCATACATAAACATCTTGAACGTTTTGATGAGATATTTAATTAGTATAGAACCTAAAAACTTTTTTGGTTACTTATCTATTGTAAAAATAAAAATAATAACCGAAATAATTATAGACTATATTATAATATAATTATTATTTATGACATCAAGGGCGAAAAGTGTACATTAAAATTTTGGATGAAAAAAGATTATATTTTATATATTATGTAGTTTAAATACAGTATACACACTAATTAATGTAATATAATCATTCGAAATGATACTTTTTGTATGTATAATACTATAATATGTACTTATACGTTATAGGTAGTTACTACACTTTAATTTTTGTTTTTACATATAATATTAACTTTTTACAGAGATTTTGTTATAAATTTATTTAACGAAAAAAAAACTGTATTAGTGATATTATTTAAGATGTAATTTATAAATATTAAAGGCGTAAGCTAAGCAGTAAGCACGCCGACAAAAATGTATATAGTATAGTATTAACTATTAAGTATAAATGTATAAATGTTGGGATATAATATTATATGAATGATCTATATAATATGCTGTAAATACTTTAACACGTAGTACCTACCTATAATAATATGTGTGTTATAATTAAATAGAAACATTTTACGAGTGATCGAAAGGTTCATGACGAACGAACAGTGTGTTTTATCGCGTTTTTTCTGGTTATATCATAATATTCATAATAATATTAAAAATTATATCATTGAACACTCAGCTGACAGAGTATATAGGTTATATAGCATATTTTACATATTGTTGAAGTATACATGTATTGTTTATAAGTACGTTTGAACTCATGTTCAAAGTGCGCATAAGTTTTTTCGAAAGCCATATACATTTTAAATGATGGAGTGGAATAACAATAATAATATTATTAATAACACGATTACGGAACTATATAATATATCATATATATATAGGTACTGTAAATACAATATATTATAATATTGTAGGATAAATTATACACACAAAAATCATGCGATATTTTACGACGAGGCAGCAAAAGCTATGTCAACGTTAATGGTTTCAAAAAAACCTTTCCACCTCGTTTTCTACGCAACCGATAGTCTTTTCAAACCACGGGTGTTAAGCCCCGCAACGTTTGTATTTTAATCAGCTGCTTCGATGGTCAATGGGCATTACAGTTATTTTAACGACAATAATATATTTTGTGTCTATATAGCATATATTTTGTTTCCCTCTTAATCTACGTGCAACACCATTTGACGTATAAAAAATGTATATCTATATAGAATCATATATGATGCAATTCTTTCGATTCCATTAGATTAATTTCGAACTATACTTTATTCTACAATCGGATCGATGCAACAATATGATTTAATTTTTAATTTTTAATCCCATGTGGGATAATTATTACTTAAAAAAAATAAATTTAAATATCGTTGACTGATTTTGTTTTAAAATTATTATATTAAATTTGAACTTATTTTATCGATAATAGTTTAAATGATATATTTTTTTTAAAAGCGTTTTGAGAATCGTCAGAAGTGTTGCTTCTGATATTCATATTGTAACCTATCCTTATTGTTAAAAAAAGAGAAAAATCTTTTTTTATCGAATAAAAAAAAACACGTTCCGCGAAGGGGGAAATAGCGTTGCGTCGCGGGGTAGCCTTCGGGGCTTAATTGGATTTTCATCTGGTCCATACCAAAGCGGTGGTCGGCCATGTTTGAGTTTTCATCTTCGTTGTGTTCGTTTTCCACTTGCGCGAACACGCGCTCAGTGACCGCGGAGAAAGCTGATGGTGGAGTGGAGGCACAATATCAGCTATATATATAAGGGAGAGACTTCGCTTCCCCTCTCCGTCAGTCACTTCCGCTCTACTCTCTCACACTGTTCGATGGTCTTCCTCCACTCTCACCACCTCACTATCTACCTCCCTCATCTATAACGCAGGACTCTTCACTGCACCACCGCCTCACCACCACCGAGCTCAAGGAACCCGAAACCCTGAGGCCGGATCATCGATCATCCATTAGGTTGACATTGTATTGCGCGAACCGTTTATCATTCGCGCCCGTATTATCTTTGTGTCAGATTTCCGTACGCGCCACCTCTCCCATACCCACTCACATCACCTCGCTGTACCGTTTGTACTGTTGGGCCGGCAAAACCGTCGACCCGTTAACCATCTTCTCAGAGCTTCCCTTCAATCCTCTCTATTACATTGTAGGCTTTCAAAACTCTACGTTCTATATATATATATATATATATATATATATATATATATATGTGCACGTATATATTATTATATTCTTCAAACGTTTGTAAAAATTGAATAGTTTTTTCGGTAGTCTATTTTTCCCTCAGAAGGAGTAATTAATTTCATTATTTTTACCCTTTCACCGCTTTAAATTATGCTCATTTTACAAAGAGTAAAAAAAAAAATTAAATGTCTATTGCACGCATGGAACGGTATTATTATATTAGCTAAAACATCCGACGCCTAACCGCAAACGTACCTATAATTTGCCCTGCAGCAATTGTTATCGACTGTAGATCGAAAAAAATTTAAGTTCTTTTACCCGGTGGTATTTTCATCATTTCATTTCATATATATATATATATATATAATACACATAATCCATCGGGATTATCCCCAATAACACGTGTGCTTGGATATAGATCGTCCCCAAAAATTTCTCTCTCATTTCTCCTTGTGGACTTTTATATATATTACACAATATACACTCTATTCGTTCAACCGTGTTTTTCTAACCCTCTGCCGGACGTCGGACCCAATCAATTGGCAGTTCAAACGTCGATTCCCCGAGGGGACCGTCGCTTGCTCACTCCTACTTCCGTCCATCACTACGGAGACCTCTTCGTAGGTTATGCGTCATGTTTCCGGTACGTTAAAAATCATTTTTGGAATCCTGTTAAAAATGAGTTTTATTTCATTAAAAATAAAAAATAAATGACTGTTTTATTTGGATATTCTCATACTCTTGAGTAGGCGAATATATAATAATATACTTAATCACTTTTCTAGTATGAATATATGTATAAATATATATATATATATATATGTATATAATATATATATACGTGACAAATGCGAGATAGGTGTTACAGAAAACTAAAATAAGTGTAAAATGAATATATATACCTACCTAAATATAAAAAAAATATTAATAAATGTATAATATATATTTATATATATGTATATATTATAATGAATTAATGGTAATTGATTTACGAGTTGACTTTTCAAATAACGAACTGGATGACTGTTTTACGTTGACGCTACTACGAGTCGTGAGAGTCGCATAAATTTTTTTCGCCCATGCGTTGTCGTCGCCATTGCCGTCACCGTCTCCGTTACCCGTCGCGGTAGTTGTGGACTGTACTACACATATATAAATCTAAAAATACAGCAAAATTAAGCATTTATTTTGAAAACTATTTAAAATAATATAAAAATGCTTATATTAATGGAAAATATTATTTAGTATGCCGAAAGTAGTGATATTTATATCTGCAATCTGCATCCCTTAGATAATATACAGTTAGGTATATATTTTTGTGTATACTTTATTTTCAGATAAATGAAAAAAAGTGGTACAATTTTAAAGAATAAGAGATTATAACGCAACGTCCGACAATAATATTATTGTTCCTGTTATAATAAAATTACATAATATAATTCGATCGTTCATACTCACCCAAACACAATATAATAGTAAGCAACCTGAAACTGATATCTTATACAATAAAAGTAAATCCCTAGAATACACAAATACATGTATATAATTTACGGGCAGAGTGTTTGATAAAATACAAACGTGTCCTTTCCGTCTTGCGTCATATATATGTATTCATCCCTAATTTGAAAGGAGCGTATCGTTTATACGTGACCACGGCTTTTATTTTCTTTAAGCAGGGCACGCAGACCCACATCAACCGATGACAAAATTCCAATTGCTGTATACACAAAGGTATGCACAACAGTACAATAATAATAATATAGATGGACCTTTTTTGTGGTGTACTATTGGTATTATATAATATAACGGTTTCATATTATTATGCTGTCGAAGATAAGTATAACACATATAATAGATTTTGGAAAGTGATTTCACAGCGTGTTCATGGCAAATACTGAAAACGCGTCGTCTTGACGCTGCAACACAACCGTTTTCTGCTTTCATTTCAGTTCTGTATTATCCTCACATAAGCGTACTACACCCGTCGTCCAAGAAAGTGATGTAGTTATATTTTTAGCCGGCGCCTCGAAAATGTGTGCTGATAAACTCACGTATAGCTTAAATGTTTTAAACTCTATACAAGTGTTGTTGTGTTGTGCGAAACGGCGTCTGTTGGAAATAGTGTACAAGTATTGTAATAAGTAAGTCATATTATATTAAGCGTTGTAAATTACTACATATAAAGAACTAGTAAATATTAACATTGAGTATATGTAGTATATATACTCAATGATATTAACCAGTAATTAACTGGTAAACTGCTAGATAAATAGTGTATTATTTTAAAGTTTGTCTTGAATTAGAACATTTGCAACGCACGTTTGTCGAATCGGTTTGAAACTTAGTTTACGATGGTGGGAGGATTAGTTGTTTAATGAGCTCAGCGTAATTGCGTGTGTATGCTATAAAATCACGCTATTATTTTAAATAACAGGGGATAAATCAATGCGTTGCTACGAAAAACATATAGCCGTTGCAACTTGATAAAATATTTAGGAATAAAAAATTAACCCAAAAGAATATTTATTAGTATATGCATAATACATGTAAATTAATATTATATGTATGTCATACGTCGTGATGTGTGCATCGCGGACGACAGAATTATTTTGTCAACTCGAAATATTTTACAGTATGACGGTACATAATATTATATATACAGATAGTGGCGACGACGACGGCCGTGCATAGTAGCGTTTGCAAGAGAGGGAAAAAGGAGGAGTAGATGCGAGTTTTTTTAAAAGTATTTTTTATTCTTACTAACTATGAATATTACGGATGAATGCCAACGAGACGATAGCGTTAATGAATTACGTAGCGCGTTCGTCCCCCACGTCCGACACGCAACGTCACTGCGAGCCCTCCAATACTTGTGTCTCTTAAGAACACATGTTGTCTGAAAAAAAAAATAAAATAAAAGAGGAACCACGTTTATGTCTGAAGTATGAATAGTAAATATTAGCTGTCGTATATAAATTTATGTACCTATATAATATCACATCAAAAAATTATTCGTCTGGCTGTCGGATGCGCCACAATAAACAAAATATAAATAATAATTTGAGAAATTGAACGTGTTTTAAATTGAAGCGCGGACGCGACTGAGCACAATTGAATAATTATAACATTATTGAGCGAGAACACAACGTTGAAGGTTACGAACACCAGTTTTTTTTTATGGGTTACCATCCGTGCAGTTTGACAATTATCCATACGAAATAAAGGTAACAAAAAAAAAAAAAGAAAGAAAAAACATAAGTTTAAAACAAAACAAAAATACTCCACCGCTAAACTCATTTGTCACAGTTACTTATTCTACGAAATAATTAAATATTGAGTATTCATCAATAAGTAGATATTTGACTTTTAACACAATTAACAATTCGGTATAAACAATTGTATCTATATTAGAATTATTTTCATTGTGAATCTAACAAAATTTTTATCTATCCTTCATAGGTAACTTTTAAAAGATATATCGATTAGTGATTTATTTATGTATATATTTAATCTTCATTTAAAGTTATTGTACAATGTTTATATAAGTTTTGCATTGTTTTATATTAGTTTACATTTTTCAAGCGTTGATTTGAAACATTAAATATTGTGTAAAAACACTTAAAACTTCATTTATGCTATTATACATTACGTACCTATACGTATATCTTATAACTCACATACTATTAAATAATAATACCTTCCGGTACATAACACACAAACCTATAATTTTGTGTCTAAGAGCCTCACCCTCTCATCATTTACAAACAATGTCAATGATATATTTAAAGTGTAAATCGTAGTGTTATAATATTTATAAACGAGTTTTCATTTTTGTGCAATATCGTGTACCTATATAATAGTATAGTGGTGTTGGATCGACAATAACGAGCATATCTACCTATCTGTGTAGCACTGTAGTTTATCCGGATTAGGGTCGTTTATTTTGCAGCCAATTTATATACGTATATAACGAACGCACTACGCTAGTTTTTCATCTCGTTAAGGCTCCCCCTCCCGCAAACGTGTAGTAGGTTCACACACACTATCCGTTTACCCCGAGGGATGTTTTTCCCGACGGTGGAGATCCTGTAACGCCGCCGCCGGTTAAAAATAATTTCCGGCGTGAGAACTTTTGCGCGCGCCGCCATAACCTTTTTATCGTAGTGGTCGCGTCGGCAGCAGTGAGTGGCGGGTAGACGAAACGCGCGCGTGACATTTGAGCGCGGTTGAACTTTTGCTTCGGTTTCGGGTCACCCGTCTCCGTTTTTCCACGTCTCCTCCATTGCATAAACACATACACATATAATCATATATGTATATATACAGTATATACGTCCGCCCCGGTCGTCAGTCGTATAGTATAGTAATATATATATATATATATATATATATATATATAACCCTTCGTGCAAGAGAGGTCTCTTTCGTTTTATTGATTTAAAAGGTTGGTGTGTGTGTATGTGTGTGTGTGTGTGTGTGTGTGTGTGTGTGTGGATATAACATATTCTCTGTGTATGTATAATGCACTAATGTATATATATTTAGTGGTAGAAATGGGTACGAATGCACGACGGCCGTGTTAGTGAAAGTGTGTGTGTGAGATGTGTATATGCGTGCGAGAGGACCCTGCAAAGGAAATGAATTCCTCCGACACGAGTCCTTTCCGTGTGCGCTACCGCCCTAGTGTAGGATTACGTGCGCTGAAGGGGTGATCGCTGTGCGCCCTTTCTATATATGTGTATGCACAGCACACCCACCCTCAATCGGCAACTACCGAAAATACTATGCGACGATCACAACTGTATATACACCCTACGGAAGAACGTTTGACGAGAAACGACCAATGACGAATAACATCTAAAGGTTATCGCGTTTCATATGTATGATAATAAATTACATTTTGCTCAATGTCTGAAGACCGAGAATGATATTTCTTCAAGAGTCTTGCTTATGCTAATAATTACGTTTTTATCACATTAAAATACATTTTATTCGTGTTGTAGTTATTTAAATTACATTTATATTAATTGTCAACGACGTGTGACGAGTAAAAATTTCCTAATTTAGTTTATTAAGTCAGGCCACATATATTATAACCCCTGTTCGTTTATTTTCAAACGATTTGACGTGGGTGGTAATAAAATTTTTTTTCAAATTTATTATTTGCGTAGTTTAGTTAATGTATTTTATACTTAAGGCATAAATAAATGTTGTATGGACAAGTTAATCAATTGTCAATAGATTAGAATTATAAATCTAATAATAATAGAGTACTAACAATAATTACCGATGATATTATTAAATTACACGTTTGCGATAAATACAAAATCATACGGAATAAATCAAAACCAGTTTGTTGTTTAAGTCGTGTTACGTATAATAGGTAATATGAGCAAGATCTAAAATAATATCTCTTCTTGGATATTATTATTTTTGACTCGCATACTGTAAATTTACGTTTTAGTTACAAATCGACTGAGAATGTATTAGTAAATTATTCACCCGCTGGGGTTTTCAATCGAGAACTTCATACTTTATAGCGTACATGGATGAAATATGAATTATGAATATTTTATCAAGTTACTCTTCTAGCTCTTATTATGTTACGCGATCTTTTAAATGTTGAATCCATAATAAATTGGTTTCGTTTAGTTTGGTATGCATAATCAGTCAAACTAAATAGTGTTTTAAAGTTTTAAAACTTTTATTTTAAAAACAGTTATTCGTTTTTCTGTAAATTATTAGAATATATTATTATTTTATCTCTTTTATATTTTAACGCCTGCATCATGAATTTATACAAATACAGTTGTCGCTAAAAATAATGTACCTATTATTCAATACCAGGTCACATTTTTCCATTAAAAATTAATATAAAAACTTTTTTATTTGTGGTCCTTCAAAACAGCAAAAGATTTACGATCGGGTTTTCTAGAAATTATAATTTGCTGTTAAATATTTGCGCGGGTTTCAGGCATAGTCGCCTTCAAAAAAATTACCGCTCTTTATAGCGGTGAGCTCCGTGTCGTCTTTTTACATGGTTAATGGTTTGAAACTTTTCATCTCTTCCCTCTATTCATTAAGCGTTATTAAAAGACAAAGTTGAACCTTTAAAGGGTAATATTTTAGAGTGTATACCGTTTTATATAAAAGGATTTGAACAGGGAAAACGTATAATACGTCACCGGTCCAAAAAGACAAATTTACTAGGATCTTTTTTTTTTTTAACTCTTTTCCACGGATTTAAATTAATAAACAAAAAAGTGGTACATTCGACTTGTAGTGTTGATGATGTGGAGGTGGCAGTGTGGTGGTTTGGTAGTAGGTCGTAGGACGCTGTGTATAGTTTTTCCGGTGGTGCAGCGCCTTATTAATCTCCTACGCGCGTAAGGTCCAGGGACGGATTTTTATTTCTGGATTCTCTCGCGGGATTCCTACATGTTCATGTGACACCTCTAAATTTAGGTTTTTCTAAAAACCAACTATGATTTCGAACAACGGCCGAAGAAATGCGCACGCGTAAACTATAATGTGTAGACCGAGCCCGCGCGCAATTTATTGTATAAAAACTGTTAAAATAGAAACAGGGGTAACCGCAGCATTGCATCGTCGCGGCTTTGCCAAATTCGGTCAAGCCGTCGGCGTACTTTATTTGATAGCTAGAAACTTATGAAAATCGAAAAATCGTATTGATATATTCGTTGGAATTTCCTCGTATATTCAAACCTGGACGTCTTCCAACTACTACTACTGCACAATACGTTTCCTGTGATACAGCATATTTATCTATATATATATACAACGAATACACCTTAAGAATAAAACGTCTTAAGCCGTTGTTCGCAGAGGTGGTATGACATTTTGGAAAGTTGTGTTATTATTATTATTTTCTCTTTTTTTATTTAGCGTATTTAGTTGGCGTATCGATCATGAGCCGACAGATTTGGCGGGTACCCAAAAAGTTTTCGAACCTCCCCTGAAAAACGAACGCGGGGACAAGACGGTGACAACGAGCCTGGTGATTTATGGGACACAGTCAAAGTTGCACGCGCGTCCGTATATTTAATTTGCATTCCCTCCCTCTGCCGCCTATCACACAGAAAACGACGCGAGAGAAGCGGTGGAGGTATCTCTCTTGTCAATGTGCACTCTCCTCTCGCATATTTATGACCCCAAAGTTCCACACCCACAATAACCTCCTCGCCACGGGTTCTCGCTATTATTAGACGGTGGTGTTATTATTATAATTAATAATTATAAAATGCCAAGTTGAAAGGGTATTAGGGGAAAAAAATTTGCTTTTTATTTAATATGTCGTATTGATTTCCTATCTAAAATATATATAAATTATACTGGGGCATTATATTATAAACACATCGCATAAATGTCACATATAATAAGACCTTTTAGTGATATGATCAGATCATCGTATGTATAGCAACGGAAAAAAATCACAGCAGTTTTATCATTATAATTTATTATCAGGCTCTAAGCAATAATAAAAAAAAATATATGCAATAAAATTACATCTGATATAACACCATAATATTATTACCTATATTAAATGTGGTAAAACAAATGCTGTAAAATTTTATTAAAACATTTCGTTTAAATTATATTTTGTGAATGATTCAGCGGGGAGTACAAGTATACATGTAGCGGAAAATTTTCAACAGAAAACTCAGCATGAAATATATTGTATAATAAAATTGAACATAACAATGACAAACGCGTGACTGTGGTATTACCTAAGTCGCCGTGTATGTGTTGCACGCGTGTGTACTTAAAACATAATAGTTAAAGTTGAAACGAGATTTTGGATAAAACGCTTTTTACAATCCTTTCAAACTTCTTAGTATATTAAGGTTTACGGTCACCCAAAAATAAAATATCGTAATGATATACGTTGTACTTATAGGTACATTCTTGTTTTGCGTTCTTAAATTGCATTATTTTACATAAACGAACCGAGTGATTTATTGTGACGTGCCCATTGTCTGTGTGCATACGTAGATTTAGGAAGTACGTAGGCTTTATTTCAGTCATGATACGACTGGTGGGAAACGCTTTTATTATATAGCTTCACGTGAATAAAAACAATGACTATATAACATCACTGGACGAGGACGACTATAACTAACCGAATAAGGACCCAACTGTTGCTTATGTCGAATACATGGTGTAGTATATTATAGTAAACTAAATACTAAATATCTTACCTATTTCTACTCTTTTTGTTTACGCATTCGTGTGCGGATATACATTATTATAGGGAGTACGGAGTAATAGGTATCTACTCTATCCGGTTACTATATCTACTACACAGTAGAATAGATATAGATTTGTGGTTGTTTTAAAACTGTACAGTGTACATGATACTTTTGGTATACCGGCTTATACTTTTATTATTTTCAATATAATAATGAGTGCGTGATGTATAATAATTATGCATGATGTATATACCAAAATAACCTTGTTTTTGGCGCGTAAAAATGACCTTTTTGAATTTACGTGAACTCGAGCGCGTTTAATCCCTGGTCTCTGCTGGCGCAGCTATTTTAATTAGTCGTTGCCGCCCGTTTTCATCGTGTGTGTTCTCAACTCTCGCAAATAAATACACACACATTGACGTGCATAAATGTGTACAATAATAATAATATATATATTATATAAGCTCGGTCGTCGATAAATTTGCGTCAAAACCAGGAGACGAGATTCGTCATGACCTAACGAGACACGCATGTGGAAATTTTCACTTTGATTTCGAGCAGACGATAAAAAAAAACTAACGAAAAAATATTGTTTAATTAAAATTGGCAATAGTAAATTGAAATCGTTCTCGGCCTCGATTCACGTTATAGTTATATGTGTATAATATCATATTGTAAAATAATATAATACACACCAACGCCGCGACATGTGCGTCATCGTATACAGTATCTTTACGTGCAGATGTGGGAATCGGTGTAAAACAAAACAGCTCGATCCTTTATTATTAAGAATATTTTTATTCAACTTCTCTTATAGCTACATTATACGTTAGTTTTGACGATTCAACTTAAAAAAGTACAAGGATTTCTAACACGTAAGCTGTCACTATAATCAAAATAGCGAGCGAAAAACTGTTGCAACAATTTATCGATCTCTACAATCGCGTAGTAGGTGTGCAAGGAAACGCGATCATGATATGTAAATTATATTGGTTTACTTATTCTTATTATTATTTCCAAGAATCAAAATACATTCATAATCTTTATTGGAACGTGATATAGTAATATAATATAGTTTTTATTTATTGAAATTCTTTTAATTGAATTTTCTTATATCAAATATTTTTTGCCAAGTATATATTTAAAAATATACTGTACAACAAGCTACTGCTACAAGTACTTGTACAGTCGTATTTATTTTCTCGTTAAATTAACTACTACGATTATTTATTATAATCATAATTAAAAGGACGAATAAAAAAACTATATATATATATAGAACGTATTTTTAAATTATTAAAAATATAATGTTTGTATTTATACATAGATAGGTACATATATTATTATATTAATATAGTGCGTTACTTGTGTACATAAAAATTGTTTTCTTCGTGTTTTTATTATCTAAATGCATATTATAAACTGTGGCAGTCGATCGCGTGTTTAGTAATAGTGCACGCAAGATTGCTTTACCAAGCTACATAATACATGTTTGAACAATTGTTTTTAGTATAGGAAAACTAACACACACACACACACAAACATACCACTACTCTACTATAAATGTTACTAATAATATTATTTTTATTTTTTATATTAACATTTAATATTTTTTTAAAGTTTGTGATCATTTATGATATAAATATTTTAACAGTAGCAAGGTCCAATCATATTTTAATATATGCATTATAATCGACTTGACTAAATTATATAAGTAGTAAATAGTAAAACATTTTAAAGAATATTTTGTAATTAGATATTTCACATTTTCTATTCTACGTGTGTATATGAGTTTTAAGTGCCTGCATTGTTTGTACGACTGTATATATACTAATCACCGTCGATATTATATATACGACGAGTACAATATTGTCTTTCTTGAGGTGTCGACGGTAGCAGTATGTAATACGCACATAGATATATAAAAACTATGAATATTAAATAATATTCACAATTTTTTCCAATACATAAGTATAAAAAAATAATCATAATATTGTACTGAAAGATTGAATATTCTGATAACTGTGCTATGAAATATAATATTTTAATATACGTATCGGATTTATATATTATGCGTTCTATTATCTTCAGTTTATACAATAAAATCGTATCATATTAAGAAGAGAAAAAAACAATTATTATTATAATACTAAGTCAACTATGTATACATTTTTGTTATATTATATTATTATCATACATATGTTTTTCGTTTGATGTACATTGTTTAATACTATACCTACAGTTAACTGCATTCACACGTTCTACAATTTTGTAATTACTGTTGCATAATACATTCATAATAGGTAAATATTTTATATCTGTTCGCCGACCAAACACGTTAATAAAATTAAGACAATCATCTGTCACGTAATATTGTAACAGGCTGTTTATTTTATACATTTGTCTGTATTTCCTAAACAGTATATTAATGAAGTTTGATACTTTGATGATCATAAAAGGGGTATTATAGATAATTGTATAAATCAACTATTATATAAAACATTTACATTATATAATATGTGAATGTATTACTATAATATCTTAATAGAATACAGGACTATGAGAATGTTTAAATAATAAACATTATATACCTATGATTAATTCCAATTAGCCTTTGCCTATGTTTCGACTGCACATTTCGTATTGCCTAGTCTGATTAAGGTTCTACTGCCCACTACATGAGATATTAGCCCAATTTAAAATATGTTATTCTCAAGCACGTTTATTGAAGGGGGGTCTGGAGGTTCAACCTCCCAAATATTTTTCTGTATGCGTGCTTAAATATATGCTGTAGAGAATTATAATACTGTTATATTATTATTTATTACGTCATATATTTTGATAGCGTATCAACATATTTTATTGTCATTCTTTCGCAGCCGAAAGCTCGTAATATATAGATGAACTTATCTCGAGTTTCCTCGAAAACCTATATTCCTTCAAAGTGTCAATTTCACATAAAAATAACATTGCGGGTATTGAATTAAATTATTAGGGATATAAATCAAGCTTAAGATAAAGTGCGTCTTAAACAGTTTTGGATTTTTGTCTTTTTTTTTTTGTTTTGTCAAATAATTATGTCAAGTATACAATGTGTATAAAATACGTAACTGCATTTATGCGTATAGTTTGCTCATGCACAATGCGTGGGAGAGGGTGGATTTTCACGTCAAGGGGTGTGTAGTGGGGGAGTATGTGCAGTGTTGGTTTCGCGTGTGACTCACGACGCCACGGACGACGACGGGTTGTAACGCGGTGCGCGCGTAACGCGCCTGCGTCTTCGCGCCGTGTAACGCCACGCGCCGCGACGCCGCGCCGCCGGTACACGAGGGGGAAAACTCGGCGGCCGAAGCTTCGCGGCAGTATCCCCGCCGCACGTATCTACAACGCGCATACACCGCACACTTGCCGCGCGAAACAACCGAATATCGCGCCCGTTGCCGCCCGTCATGGTCCTCTTTATCGGTGTTTTGAAATTTTATTTTTCGTTTCCAGTGTGAAGTTTTTGGTATCACGGTTGCAAAATCGTTATAGTGTCCGGTGTCGTTTTCCGTCACGGGTCTGTTTTTTTACTCTTTTTTTCCAATCCTCACGATAAACAGACACACATACAGTTTTTGCCGAGTTTCCATAACCGCCATGGCTCGTTTGTAGTTTAGAAAACAAAATATGAAGGTAAGACTTACGTGATGTATAGACGTTTGGTACTTAATATATATATATATTGATAAACTTACGCAATCTATATTTCATAACGCAACTGCTAGGTGATGTCGTCTGTTAACGATGCAGACATTCATCGATCATACTATGTAATATACATATAGTGAACCTATAAAACTTTTTTTGTTAGAATCCTGTTAGTGGGAAACGTATAAAGTATAATCACTCAGTTTTTTTTATTCGTTTTTAAACACGTCTTTACGTACAAGTATATGTATATATTTTATATTTTACTTGAAGTCTGAAAACTCCGATATAAACTGAGAATACCTGACCTCTATGTATGTGTAAAAGAAGGAGAGGGAATACGCTTTTGCTATTGTCTGGTATAGACCGAAGAAAAAAATAAAGAGGAGTACAGGTGGACATTCTTTGCGTCATTTTTTTCCCGTATAATACCTATACGGTTTCTTATAAACGTATGTTGCATTTTTTTTCGATTATTTTTTTTTTTCGTGAACCGTTTTTCTCATGGTTCAAATATACATGCGTATAGGTCGTACTGGACGTCTTTTTGTATAGTTCGGATAATTCGTACATTCATTGAATTTCAAAAATTTGTAACAACACCAAAAAACGTTTTTCTTCCTTGATAAAAAATAAAATGAAAATACATTTTTTTAACACGTTTTACAAATATATTATAATTATGTAACAAATAATAATATATGAGATATTATTTAATTATTTTTTTTACAAAATACAGCTTATTTATCAATCTTTTTGTTTGGATATAATTTTGTGTTCAAATTAACATAAATATTTTTAAAATTAGGATTTTTGATTTTCTAATTATTCGAAGATGACCTTGTTAAAAATAGAATAGATAACATAAAAAAAATATATTATCATATTTACGTACATTACATACGTTTAAAATATTTGTACACCGCGTTTGAATATTTTGACAGTACGTATTTGACCGTAGACCGTAATTTGTTAGGATTTAATATTATTTTGTAGAATGAACGCACCCTCCAGTATTTTTTTTTATCCGAGTCCCTTATTTATAATAAAAAAAATGTTAATGTTTTGACGTCCCTTTATCGGAACATGCCGAAACGTCAGCCTCATAAACAACTGGAACGATACAAATGACTTGGCAATATATAAATATGTGTATTTTTTTATTTCATTTTTTTTTTTGTGAACCAATAGACATGTGGCTCTTCACAATTGTAGTATCAGAATTATAACCACCTACTGTCGGCGGCGGGTAGAAAAAATCATGGTGATCAATTGTGTCACAATATTTTATATACCCTACAAAATAATATAAAAAAAGCAACATGTAGCCCACAGAAGTTTTTAATTGTAATTTAAACGTCAATCGCGCAGTCTTCTAAACGAGACATGAAAATCCGCGCTGTAGGAATAGCGAGTGTTGTACAGCAGCTAGGGTGCTTACAGTTTTCTCTCTTTTTTTCGGCTTATTTAAACCGACGGCGATTTATGGGCAACGGTATTAAATCTAGATACCCTTAAGGTGTATTGACACATTTTGTTTTATTTTTAATTCCAAATTGACGTCGAGAGGGCTTCAGTGCCTTGGTGGGGGGTGCGTATATATATTGTGGCCGTCCATCACGCTGGCTTGTCTGTTCCTAATGAATTTTTACGCCGCCGCGGTAACCGCTTCCGGGGACTTCGCATCCCTCGGGGCGCCTTTAAAAGCCCACCAACCTAAACACTTATTCTTATCTCCCTTGTCTACTGTGTATGTACGAAGAATAGTACTATCACCCATACTTTATATACTCATATGATTATAAACTAAATATTTTTTTAATTTTATTTATATGTAATGTACTAATATATATTATTAATTTTGAATTTTTTATTATTTCAGGTAAGAAAAGTTAATTTAATACGTACACATAGGTATTATAGTATTGTACAAACGATTGCCAAACGGTGAGTAATTTAGCAGTAAATATTAATAATTTAAATTGATCTCAATATCTACAGAAAGCTAATACTGTACAATATACCTCGAACATTATTTAAATATTTTAGAAAAATAGTATCTAATAATATTGCTGATTGAGCAATATATATATATATATATATATATATATTGGTTTATCATGGTACATTTATTATAATAGGTATTATTATATCATTTAAAGTACTTTATATATTAGTCGCATTACTTGAACAAAATATAGTATCGCGTTTATTTAAATGCAATAGATGTAACAGCAAATTTAACTGATGTATAATTAACGAAGTATATCATAAATATAATAATATAAACTAATGACTTTATTAAAAACCTTTTATATTTTTAATATTTGTGATTTATAAAATTATTATAACAGAAATTAAATTAATTATACAGTTGTCAGTGATTTCAGTTAGGTACATCCTGTTACATTTAAAAAAGTTTTTTGTGTATAATGATAAACTATATTGAATTCAAATTATATATCACATACGATCGAGTTTACATTTTTTTAATACTCTTTGTAAATATAGATACTTGTAAATAATAAACAGATTATGGTCTTCTTCATTATAAATATTATCATCTGTTGATCGTTTAAATTTTCTAAAATAAAAATAATTTAGAATAATATATTGGTATTTTAGTATTTTATAAACTACAATACCTAAACAATAATGTTTATTCTCCAACACTTTTTAGCTTAATTCAATATAACATTTTTTTTGTTGATTCTTGTAAAAATATGTACATTAATTTATTTACTTTCATAAGTCATAGCTATATATTTTATACCTATAATAGAAAAACTTACGTATTAATTTAAAAAAGTGACAGATGTAAATAAAGCCTCCATGATATTATTCACTATACATACCATTCCTATTTATTTTAACCTTTTTAAAATTCAACTTTTATAAAATGTTTGCAAGATATTAAATGTTAAAAACTAAATCAATTTTTATCTATGAAGTATTACAATGTTGAAAAGATTTTGTTTTATATAGGTATTATTAAAATTTTTAATAGTTAAAATATTTATACCTACTTGAAAAAATGACTATAAATTTATCCTTACATAATAGGTAACTAGTTATTATAATAATAGTACATATAACCTTATTTTATTGGTAATTTATTATCAATTAGTATTAAATATGATTGATAATATCTTATTCTGCAAAATATATTCTTATTTTAAAGATATCGAAAAATTAAATTTATTCTATGACAGTAAATTATTAAATATACAGAGTGATTCTTTAATCATTCAACATTCATTATTTAAAAATTTATGAAGGTTTATGGAAATATTTTTCTTACATAATTTTTAGTAGTAACATAGATATATATTATTATGTTTTTTCTAAATTATGTTATTCGCATTCTTAAAATTCATATAAAATATTTTTTTTTATTATTTTATTTTAGTTATTCATTTAGGTTGTATATGTAAATAATATAAAATGGTGTTAAATTTAATTTAGGTATCATCTATACTCAATAATTTGTTTTTATTTTCAATTTATTTTTTATAACATATACCTACAGGTAATATATAATAAAAGTATATTATCAGTTGATTGCAATATGAATAATTTTTAAATTTTAATAATGATATCGACAGCTTATTATTATCTATTATACAATATGTATAAATATTTTGTTGTAAATGTTTTCTATAAAAATAGATAGGTGTCCCATTTTTAGATTTATTATGTAGATCATATTGCTTAAAAGTAGTTCATAAGCAATAACTCATACAGGTGCGTTTTAGCGAGGAAAAGATTCCGTTTAACCATTTTAATTGAAAATAATAATAAACAGTAACTAATTATAGTATTTGCGTCTTGTATACCTCGAAATATTACTATATATTAAACTTATATTGTAATAATGTCTGAGAATGGTAAATAGTTGATATTATAGTGTAATGAAAATAACAATATAATAATAATATAGCAACAATATGTGCATATTTATGCATGCAAATGTACAACTTTCTTAGTAATTTCTAATGCGCTTAACGTATATTCTACTATATATATACCTATATAGTTTATATTTACATATTTTATTCATATATGTATATATATATTTATTCAACGGACCTGTTGCACTAGCAATATTATTTTCTTTAGCTATTTTGTCTATTTAATATTATATAGCATTAATATGTCATCATATCGTAAAATTAAAGCAGTATTCAAAAAAAAATTTAGGAGTATCTAAATTTTAAAAAATTGTTAAGATCACTACTAGCTGATTTTTTTTTTAAAAGAACTCGCGTTTTTTACTAGCATAAATCATTATATCTTAATTCATATATTTATAATTTAAAATGTTGTGCGTATATTTCATTATATTTTATGTTACTTATAAATTATATAACCTAAAAGTCACGAATAATTAATTTTTTTTAGATTCATTAATTATAACTTTTTGTTATAAAAAAAAAAAAAAATCTTTTTATTGGTGATAGAATTACACAAAGACAAAGACTTTGAAAAAAGTTCCAGCATAAAAAGAGCAGGTTTTGAAAAACTTTTTTTAAAAACACGTTGAAGCGTTAAATTAGATTTACGTAATAATGTTATTGTGTTCAATTCGTACATACTTTTTGATTACGATTGTAAAAATAATATACATAGATCTCATACGTATCTCTATGTATAAATTAAATAGGTACTTATAGGTTTATCTACTTATTCAATTTTATAATAATAAGAAAAAAAAGTCGATGGAAATATTATACTGTATAGTTGAGGCGTTTATATATTAAAAAAATAACAATCATCATATTATATAAGATTATTAATACATTGTGTGTATGTGATGTGTACACATATTAATAATTGCGGTTCATCTTGCATTAAACGCATGCACATAAACGATAACTGCAGCAGTTGATACATTATATTGGATATTATATACGGAGTCTGTAAATTGCTTCCCCCAAAAAAGGTCATAGTCATATACTATGTAGATTGCGGCCCATGTACTTTTAAAACATACGTAAATTGCGGCCCGGAATATTCCGATTTCCGGTCCATTGTATAATTTAAAGATTAGTAATAACTAATAATCTACAATGTAGATATCAGCTTGAGAAGTCAGGAAACAAAAATCAAAAAAAAAAATGACTGAAAAAGAAACATTTATACATGAAAAAATGTATGAATTGCAAGCAAAAATAAAATTATACTTGGTTAAACTTAAGTGCGGAAATTATCTTACAAAATCTTATCAGTTTCTTAATTACAGTTTTTTTTTTTTTTAATAATATATTTTTTAATGATACACATTTCTACCTAATACTTTATTAGTAATTTTTAATAATACATTTTTTAATTATAAGCAATAAACAGCAAAACGAATGTTTTTAACCATGTCAATACTACATCATTTAATTTGCTAGTCTTAATTCTAAAAAATGGGAAGGAAAATATTGATTTTAATTAATAAATTGATTTAATATACAAAGTTTATCTCGGCCGTAGTTTATATTTATACAAAATATACCCTGGCCGCAATTTACACAAAAAATTAAAAATGGGACGCAATTTACACCGACCCATTATATGGGCATTTGAATACGCAGTTAACAAAATCTGTTGTCGAAGAAAGTGCGAACCAAGTTATTCACTAAGCGTTTTACACCTACCAACTCGTATAGTTGTACGTTAAGGTATATAATAAATAATAATATTATTATCGCGGGTCGCCGTCTTGTAACGCATTATTATTATTATTATTATTATTATTATTATTATTATTATTTTCAACGCGGCGATGGTGGTTGCGCGTACGAGTGACTGCAACTCGGGAGCGAATAAAATGAGCGAGAGAGACGGCGTATCATAATATACACACGTACTCACAGGGTTGCCATCGCCGGTCGGCCGGTCCTCCCCGCCACCGGTCCGCCCGCGAACGGACCCTTTTGCGCGCCGACAAGACAGAAGATCGATGGCGTCCCGGTCGGCTACCACCGTCGCGCACGCCGCCGCTCCACCGCGAACGCCGCGTATACGCGTATATACATCGCTGTGTCGCGCATATCATCCCCGCCGCCGCCGCCGCCGGGGCCAAAACGCACGAGCCATTTCGCACTCCATATTTCATATCGTACAGTACACACGCCCGGAGAGATGTGCGCGCGCCGCCCGCCGAGAGAGTGGAAAAAAAAAAGTATCCCAAAACCATCCGCGATCTATATTATACTATTACTATTGCCATCACTCATCACGCCGAAAGGTACGCGACTTTGAAAACCACAGTCGAAGCGTTTATGATACTTACGCGGTCGTACCCGCACTACCGCGTGACGTAGGTATGTGTACATAAATAATTAACTGTACACCGGTGCGGCTAGGTATATATATATAGGTATACGCGAGTTTCCGCATACTTATAATAATAATAACAATAATAATAATATTAATATGATTACAGATTGGTTACGAGTGTGTTAATATAATGCCCGCGCGTTGTTTTCATGAATGAAAATATTCGTCTTGACGAGAATGGGTTTTTATCGTCGTGACTTCGAGGCGTGTTGCTCTCCGCGGAAACGGTATCACAAAATTTATTGCGATAGCGCGCAGAACGAGTTAGGGGTCGAACTACGTAGTAATATATATATATATATATATATAGAACGCTAAAAGAACGACGACGATGAAACAATATAACTCGTGTGTAAGTACGTGTATATATACGAATGGGAGTCAAGGTCGTCTGGAACGGCCTCATAAAATAGGTTCTTACGAGCCACCACCGCCGCCTCGCCCCAGCGGAGGTTATAACCGCGTCGTCGACGACGACGGTGTGTACAAGATTTATATAGGCGAGACAGCTGCGGCGACGTGCGTTTGCGCGTCGTTACTGATGACGCCATCGCCGTTGTTATCGTCTCACCGCGTCCCACAGTGGGCTTATAAAAATACAATTATCGTACGTAACCTATATTATGATGTACGTTTAACTGTTGTTGTTATTATTGTTTTCAAGTTGAGGTTAAGAAATAACTACCGCGTGCCAAGTACTACTTCTTTTTTATAGTTTTCCAAAAACTGACTGACGCCCCCTCCTTGGATGCGATTCTAGTACAGTACGTCCCATCCGAACGACAGTTTCGCGGAAATAATATATATTATAATAATATAATATAATAATAACAATTTTTATTATACTATGAGTGTGCGTGTGCATCGCGTTTTTCCGATGAAATAATAATGTCGTTTTCATATTTTATGGCGCATTGGAAACGCATCGCAAGACTTTCCGGTAGAAATAATATATTCTTGTTTATAAATATATTACCTATATATTTTATAATAAGATGTATAAAGTAGTATATAATACGGTGCCGATGCCGTTTGCGACACGCGCGTTCTAAACTTATATACCTACATCGCAAATAGACTATGCATATACAGAGAGAGATATTATACAAATATTATAATATGAAATGTGCAGTACCTATACAAATAATAATAATAATTCTTATAGTCCTCACGATATTCACCAACGTACCTGTACACGCAATGCGTGCGTAATTCATCCCATTGCGTGTATTCTTTACCTAGGCATGTGTGTATGATTTATATATATATATAAATAATAATTTTACTTGTATATTTTAATACGTACCTATACACCACATCACACCAATTCAATTTTATAATTTTATAATTTATATAGTATAATATTATTATTATTTGATATATTACTATTGCTGGGTTACGAATCAATACACTAAAAATAGAGAAATATCCATTAATTTTTACGCATTAAATTTTGAAAAATACCACAGTAAAAAACAGGTGACCCTTATTACGATTTCTAATTGGTCCAAAAATTGAATTTTATTTATTTGAAAAATATACTATCTAATAATTTAAAATAGTATACATAATTTGAGGTAATAATTTGGTATCCATTATACCTAATCCGTGATCAATTACATATTAAATGAAAACAAAATAGATTCTAGTTCTATACTGTCTTTACTCAATATTAAACACCCAAAACATAACTTTGAAATTATTCGTTCCACACCTCCACCCTTAATATCTTTATCTTAGCCTTCCTCTGAATAGAGGCCAACACTTTCATAGACACATCACATCTCTTTTTTATGGCACTTTCTATGCCTTTATCTTTCCCCACGTACCATGCACAAAATTAGCAACCATTCCTTATTTTTACTACCCCACCGGTCACCACTACACCTCCTATGGATATAAATACCCAATCTATATTGACTATGTATTACAATTTAAAATATTTATAAGTAATTAATATATTATATATATTTTTTTTCTTATAAATTTAATTTCAGTTAATGGTCGCTTTATTTTATTTATAATTGTGTTTGTTATTTACATAAAATTGTATAATATGTTTTCTAATATTTTTTTACTTATACCAATTAATGATCACCAGTGCTTTAAATTATTGTAGTCAAATCTGTATTTTATTCGTAATACAAAATCAAATATTTTTAAGATATATCATTGTTAATTAAATTAATGGTATTAGGTATTTTTTTAAGACATGTATTTAGCTATATGTATATAAAGAACTCCTCTGTAAGTATATTAACATAATATGTATTATTAAATAATAAAAAAATAAACTTATTGTAACCGTCATAGTGCTTAACCATAATAATATTTATCTTCCACG
The DNA here is from genome assembly GCF_002803265.2 of Melanaphis sacchari. Classification (NCBI taxonomy): domain Eukaryota; kingdom Metazoa; phylum Arthropoda; class Insecta; order Hemiptera; family Aphididae; genus Melanaphis; species Melanaphis sacchari. Next base: position 3,995,939 of record NW_020270366.1, on the reverse strand, counting down.
TTACAGAAAAAATTCAACTGTATACTTACCTATATATTATGTTGATATTTAAAAAAAAAATCACTAAATCATGAATTAAAATAACGTGTATCTACTTACCAATCCCAGTTGTGAATTTAATGCACTCAAGCGGCCTCGACTTGTTGCGTGCGGTAATTGTTTTTTTAATGTTTGTTTTGATTCGATTCTATAACTTTTACTGACCCAAATTGTGAGAATATATAAAACAAAAATGATTTATTTATACCGCTGTTATAGCATTTAAACTCAGTTTATGCTCATTGGGACGACTCGTGTAGATCTACGTACATTACTCCATTTAATATGCACATGCTTTGACCGGTAATATCACAACTTTTTATATACATTGTGGTACAAATTTTGAATATTCACATCATTTTAATATGGTATACACTATACAATTTCCTATACGTTTAAATAACTATGTTATATAAGTAAAAACAAAAATATATATCTGTATATGAATTTCTTGTCGGAAATTTTCGGAAATATATTTATACGCGTGTAAAAAATAATATTAACTAGAAAATAATTTCTTTAAATATAACATGATGTTTCATAATGGGTTTTTTCTTACTTTTATTTGGATATAAATATAAGCGCACGACATTGCAACTGCAGCAGTCGTGACGACAACTATAATGGGTGTCAGCGTTTTATCCGACCGCTCGGGCTTCGTGGTTGTAATATACTTATATTTATTTCGCTGTTTTTTCAACTGCACCGGAATACCTTAGATTCTGATTTTTTCCGTAATACCTATGTATGGCGGTATAACTTTATGGCGGTAGTCTCTCAGGCGAGGCGTCACCTCCGGTGTCGACAGAATCGTTTCTGGTGCGCGCGTATGATACGGAAACTCTTTTAATAAATTCGAACTAAGTGAACCGCTGCAGAGTGAAAAACGAAGAGAAAAAATAAAAAGCAAAGTAGGAAAAAATGCCTTACCGCCTCCCTGTCGGCAAAGACTTTGAGTATATATTATGTATATATATATGTGTGCGCCACAGAAATATATTATATATATATTTCGTCGTTGTATAATATATAGGCGAAGCTCATAAATACGTCTAGAACAGAGAGGAGTCGGTCGTAGGCGGTCGGACGGGTGCCGGCGGGTACGGTGAAAGTTAGTCTGCCGTAACGGAAAATGCTTCCGGCGTATAGTCCTGCGCGCGTATACCTACGTATATATGGTATTATATAGTGAATCCAGCCCCTGCAGGGCCCGGTCTCGTGACGTATCCGCCACGAGTGCGAATAAAGAAGAACAATGGAGCTTATATATATTGCGTGTGCTATTATATATATATATATTTGTGTACCCGGCGATAAAACAGAAAATCCGAATTTCGACCCCCCGCTAGGAGGTGTTCGATATGATTCTGACGATGCCGTGGTGAATGCGAGTATGGGGGGGGGAGTACATTTTTTTTTCTCTTTCTATCACACCATACTCTCTTTTCTTCTGCTACCTTTCTCTTACATACACACACACACATCAACATATTTCTCGTTTTATTTAAACTTGCGAACTCTAATCGATTCGTCTGCATACTTATATATATCATATAAAATATAATATAAACTTGGCTTTGGGTTTGCGAACACTTATTCTCGCACATGCACCACGCAAACAGTGTTGTTGTATATATTATACTGAGTGTATCACGTATAGGTTATAATTTTAAATTTAAATCAAGTTTAAACATGTCACTCATTCGTGATACATGTATGCAGTATAAAAATGATTTATAGTATAATAATCTATATTTTGTCTAAATTTTGGTGGGGTGCGGTGAAGAGCATTCAAAAATCCTGACGGCCCATTTCCGCAAACGACATGTGACACTCTGCTACCGTCGCATATGTACCGGCTTCCTCCTATGTATACTATGGACGATTAGGGGATGGAATTTCAAATGAATATTCTGTAATACTGCCGCCATTTCTCTCGGGTAACCCGCGATATTTTTAGTAAACATGTTTTAAATTGTTTTCACCCCATGTGATAACGCATTTATCTGATGTATAAACGTTGTTTCGAGATTTTTGAATTTCTCTTCTTAGAAATTGTCTATATACGCCAATATTTATTAAAACATTTCTGTAATAAGGTATGTAATAATAATACTTTATTATACAACATGCATTTGTCGTGTGAATTTATAATGGTGTCATTTTTACATTAGGTACTTTTATCGTGCGAACTATATTTCTAGGTATGTAATTTAATTAATTTCACTGCAATTAAACGGAACAACAGTTTGTTATATGAACAATACTAGTCAAATTATAAATAAAAAATTCTTGGGTTAAAATTGCAGACGATCTAACTAATATAATATAGGGAATAACTAATTATTCGTTGAATTAAAAATATCGTGTTTTATCGTGATGAAAGAACAATCAAAAAAATAAGCTTTGCTCGTTAATACAATAGTGCTTTAAAAACATTTGTCGACGAGTATTTCACGAATTGCGTATTATTATTATATAAGTATTATATGTGCTCGTAAAATTATAGCGTTGCAGCTTGGTTGTCTCGTCCTGCTGGAGTGGTCGCGAACAAAACAAAGCCGAAAAGACAATATCGGTTCGTCCGTCAAACCGATGTACGTAATTGTTTCCAACGAAAATTGGTCGCGTATTTTGTTGGACTGTTGTAGCAGTCGCTTAAATATAATATTATCATTATTATAGCTATATAATAATGAGCTTATTTGAGGCAGTCCGACAGTGGCACATGCCAGTTGTTGCCCACACAAGCACACGCCGCATCATACACGCACACGAGTTTGACGATATAAAAGCTTATTTTACCGACTTAATAAACAAAAAAAAAAAAATGTAACAATGAAAATAATGCATAGACACCTCCCACCTTCCATCCCCAAAAACATTTTCCTGAGGCCGGTGTTGTAGTACCCCATACGCGCGTATGCAAATTTGTTGACATTATTGTTTTTCTATTGTATACTAGGTATTTAAAATGATGTCTCGCTATAATATTATCATATGTACCAGGTGAATCAATGTGGTGTCGGTAGCGAATGTGTGTATATTAGGTATATAATGTTAGTAAGTACCTATATAGCTATATACGAGGACGAGGTTTTACGTTGACATAACATTTACCTATATTATATAATTATAATATACATTACGCGCCTGCAGACCATACAAATGCGGACGATATTGATCTGACATAACGTTTAATAATGCGTGTTGTTGTTTTATCAGATGATGGTAATTAAACACGGGATATAACTGAAAAAAATGTCGAGCTGGTAAATACAAATATTAATAGTGTCTGCAGTGCGTGTGTTCAACGCGAAAAAAAAAACCGATCGTGCTTGTTTGCAATGGGATGGATATAAAATAATGTAAAATATGTTTATGTGTATATGTGTGATAACATTCATGTGACTACGAGTTGACGAAACAAAAAAGTATAATTAATAAAGTGCCTATTTTTCTTTTCTCTCTTCCACACACCAATTAATTGATAAATGGTAGCAATGTTGTATAATATATTGTAATAATATAATCATTTATATTTTATACACGTTTTATTGTTGTTTATTTCGAAAGTGATAAAATTATAAAGTATACCTAGACTATTTATATCATTTATAAATGTATATTATATAGAATGGTTTTTTAACGTAAGACAATAATTATTAACTAATAACACTTATAACTAATTTATTTTAAAATAATCAAAAGATTATAATATTAAAAAATAAACCATATTTTTTATTATTATTATCTAAATTTTTAACTTATTGAAATGATAAAATACATATTTTCATTTTGTATTCCAAAGAAAAATATTATTTGAAGTATTTTAAACTGTAAGTGTGAAAATTTAAAATATTAGTTTATTAGATTAATTTGAAAGTATTAAAAATATTGACGATTAGAATTTTGCATCATAATATTAAAAGTACTTCTGTGTACTTCATTCTTATCATCTAAAATTTATAATAAATTATAAATAATTAACTACCTATTCATTCGAAATTCGATCTGTATACTTACACAAAATGTATCCGAAAAATATTCTGCTTTGGACTATTAAATTAAAAATGTATACAAAAGAAATATATTTTATGAATTAAAATTATTAATTTTAACCGTTTTTTTTAAAGATGTTACTGTAATAACCGTATTATATTATATTTATAATTACAAAATATTTATCATTAAAATTACTAATATTTCAATGATTTTTCAAGTATGTATAATTTATTTCCTCATCGATCCGTATGTAATATAATCTTGGTTCAATACAAAATGTGTTTTATAATTACATAATTAATATGTTGTTGGAGATAAATATTAGGAGTACCTACATATTTATACAAGTATTTGTGGGTATAATCATATTTGGTTTATCATTATTTGTGTAATCATTATCAAAATAATTTTATTCAGTATTCAGAAAATTTTTAATTGATTTTCTTTTAAAATCGCATAACATTGTTTCGAAAGATGAAAAACTCAATTTATTGCGTTGTTTAAAACTAAAAAAACTTTTTTCTCTTTCAATACGAAATCAACAGATTATCTACACTAAAATAACAAAGAAAAAACTTGAATATTTTTAACGCATTTTAAAATCTAGTTATTTCTTATAGTTATTGTTCAGTGTGTTGTTGCTACTTTAAAAATACCTTTTAATGCTATTTAGTTAATTTCTGTGACATAAGCACTAAGTAGTATGTATAATAAATTATTTAATAATAATTACTGCATATGAGAAAAGCAACCGCGCACGCAAACAACTATAGAGTTTAGTGTTTAAACATATGTAATAATAATATATAGTACCTATGTATAATTTTTGTCTTTCAATAGAAAAGGATAAATAGGTTTGTCTCAGAAGCACTATCTATATCGTATACCCGCCATCTTGTCGATTGTATAGTTGGTTAATTTTTCACATGTCCTGAATCTCCCTTATAATTATATATATATTACATCGAATATAATTTATGTACTGTAATATTATGAGTACAGTACATGCGTTAGATATCGTTTTGACGTTGACTAAGCTGAAAAATGACGCGCACACATATATTTTCAGTATATTTCACCCCGCGGGGTGCAAATGCGTGTAATATGTATATAATATATATATATATATATTTTTTTTTTTCAAACACGCGGCTGGCTAAAAGTATTTAGACGTTATGATACACAGAACATACTGTCTGGGCAAAAATGTCCAAAAAACAATAAGAGAAAAACATAAAAAAAATGCACGTCTCCCAGGTTGCCGCGGGTTAGACTTGGTGCGCACCTATAATACACGTCCCCTCTACCCAGCTCAGGCGGCGATGATGAATGAACCCAATAACAATAATAATCTTCGAATATATTAGGCATGTACAATACATGGTTTATACCTCTGTTTCTATACCAGTTATGTACGTGAGTCCACGTACACCCTGAGGCGGCCGGTGCATTGTGTCGTCGTCAAGGCCCGACCCCCATGCGTGGGTGGACGCGACACCTGGCAGACGCGGCTCGAAGACATCGCTGCGCGGACTATCTTTCTCTTCTCGTCGTTGTCGTTGTTTATTATTCTCCTTTTCGTCCGGTCGTCCGTTCATTCTTCTCCGTCGTTCAATAGCTATGAAATGAACATTGATTGGCAGGTTCCGTGTGTGGGGGTGCGGGTCGGTATGATCGCGGTTGTCGTCGTCGTCTTTGACTGTTGCCGTCACCACGTCACAACACCGGTGACCGTCGTTCGCGGTGTAGGTATTATTATGTCTCCGCGGAATTTTCCGTTGTCGTCCGCGTGTTGTCTGTCCGCCGTCACAACCGCAGAAGTCGTTCGTTTATGTCGCGGGGTAAGTCAAAATAACTTTTTAAATATACTTAAAGCCCATGTGAATAGGTTTGTAACTAATAGTTATATATCATGTAAACATTTTTAAAAACAATTATAAATTACTGATCACGATCAGCTACATAAGATAAAGTTCACCAACATTTTTATTATTAAGTTAAATGTTTAGGAATGTTGAATGCCATTTACTCTTAAAGTTATGAATTATTACTCTTATCCAATTGTTAAAAAAATATTTAAATAATTTCGTTATTACAATTAAATACAATACAATAATTATTTGGACTATCTGGAAAAGCAATAAAATTACTATTACTGAAGGTTATCTTTAACTTCGTTATACGCATTAATAAAAACAAGATCAATTATTCGTGAGCATTATAGAATATTTAAACATCTACTATCATCTAGTACTTTTATCCAAAAATAATATTGAATGGATAAGCCATCCCTAAACTAAATACTTAGAAGTAGCTTTCTGGACAGTTATTACCCCGTTTATATCATTGTTACTAGTAGTAACTAATTGGTAACCATTCTGATCACTATTTATTAATAATTGTTATAAAATAAATAATAATAATTTTCATTTAATTATTTAATAATGGATATTTGAACAAAATTTTAAGTAATCGGCTTAAATGCATCAAATTTAAGTTGTATAATAAAAATTAATTTGCATAAGTGCATTGTAAAATAATATTAGAAAAAATTATTAATTCATAGCAGGTATAAAAAATATGTTAACCCGTAGTTTATCATTTTGGAACAATTAAGAAAAACTTATAGATTATCTATTATTTATAATATATGAGTAAATGTTATGTTACCATAATACCATTGCCACTCGCCGTAGATAGAACGCATGAACCATATTATAATATTATATTTTATATTCACCTGATGTAAATTTCATTGATCTAACGATTAACATAATATATAGTATAATATGTTTCTTGATTTTAATAAATGTAAAATTGCTTAAGATTATAATAATAATAACTGATTTTATTCTGATATAGAAGTATATGTTTCGTGTCTTTATTAATTTTCAATCGCAAATTATTGATTATTTTGTATACGATTAAAATGCCTATATCTTATTCCACGCTAAATAAACTTTTTTCTGGATATTTTAAATTGTGTTTGACATTTTATAATACATGCAAGTAGCATTTTTAAATATTTTTAAGCGTGTACAAATCTTAAAAATACGACATAGTAATATTTATATATATATATATATATATATATATATATAGATAACTTGCGTGCGATTTATCTTTGTGCAATTGTAAATCGTGTGTATGAGTATTTAATAATAATAATAATAATAATAATAATAATAATGCACCCTGTTAAACGAGTTGTATAAAAGCACGTCCGGTCCGATCAAATACAACTGCTGTTGAGCAGTATGTGTGCGCGTATAGCAATTCGAATAAGGAAGTGTCCCGTTCATAAATAATTAATCGAATTAACGCGCCACACGAACGTGTTATATTATATTATGTATGTATATATATATATATGTGTGTGTGTGTATACCTACAACGTATCTATAGGATAGAATTTAATTGCGGCAAGTTCTCACAGTTGAACGAAAAATAAAAACTGCGAGACGCGCGTCCGCCTCTTTTTATAATATATTATTATATTAGATAAAAATTAGTTTGCTATTGAAAGTGTGTACGATAATAATATATAATACGTGTCGCTACGGCGATGGCGTGTATAAAATCTAAAGGTGTTTTTCGAGTAGAATAACAATATTAGTATTATATTATATCGTAGATACGTATAACAGGGGACATACTTGTTAAAGGGTGTCCCTAGAACCCTTTATTTGAAACCGCACAAAGACAACGACGATGTGCTTATCCCCCTTCGATTAGGCGGAACGAAGAATGTAGTGTAAACGCGTTTACTAATAATATACTACAATATTGCGTTGGTGACTTTTTGAATCCATTTTTAAAAATCATTGTTATGAATTTGTGTATGAAATAATGAAGTTTTGTTTTTAAAACCAAAAATATTCTCTAACATTATCGAAAAGATTTTAAGTGTAAATAACTTTAGAAATACCGTAGTTTAGAGTACACATGTATTAATGAAAACTAGTGTGAAAGTTCCATAACGACAAAGAAACATTTCTAATCAATTTATATGTACAATAACAAAACAAATACACTTTAAATTTGTTTGTAAGTGATATAGCTATTTATTAGAAAGTTTTGGCTCAAGAGTTATCGACTAAATCACGAAACTATTATATCTTCCTATCTAAAATCGGATTTCAACTGACTTTTTCCTACCAATCAGGAAGTTTTACAACTACTAAACTTCTAAAATTTTCAAAATTTTCATGTTAGTAATTTTTTAATTTTATTTTTACACCCGTCGAAAACTATTACAACACGACGTCAATACCAATCAATTAGTAGATTTCAATAATGTGTGCTATGGTCGAATACCCTCAAATTCTAGAACGTTATTATTTGTGCTTATAATTATATTTTTATTTAATATATAATATACGATTATTTCGTTTATCTGAGAAGCTATACAATTAAGTATGCAACCGGTGGTCTCTGTAATCGCGCCAACGGAATTTTTCTAAACAGCAATAATATTTGTGGAAATAAAAAAACAACAATAATAAATTAATATAATTCTTATCGACTGTGTATATTATATCGTGTGACCGAGCAAGACCAATGTTTCTGCGTATATAACATAATATACACATTAATATAATTATTAACTGTTTTATATGGTGTGTACCTACTGTGTAACCATATGGATATTTCGATGTCACAAAACTGAAAACTAAGTTTTGCGTACATTTCACAGTTGATATTATATACCTACGATAATGTTTCCAAGATCGATTTCACAAAACATTTATGCTGATTCAACATTTTTCACGTTAATAACGAAACGTTAAATACTCCTCAGTCCTTCAATACTATATACATGATTAACATTATTCAAGAAAATCCTTATCGTGCTTTGTTTGATATTATTTTATACAATTTTACAATGAAATCATGAAAACAAGAATATAATATAATAAATACTTTTCGGTGTTCAGCAACGTTGGGTGTGGATGGGAAATCGCTCGAGCGTGTAGGTATACATTATACATGTATATACATATTCACAATCAGTGCCAAGTATGTTTGGCGGCAAAATATAGAAATAAAACCAGACTTGACAATTTGGCCGAACGAAACACCGCATACAATAAAAAAAACCATCGTACCACGACGGTGCAAAAAATTGTTTTATTTTTCATATACGTTCATCTACCGTGTAAGACTTGTACAAAGTACTTTTACCAATACGTTTCTCTACATATATTATAATATGGAACACAAAATAAATCGTTCATACACTTTATAACATAATATAATAAGAAAACACCTTTAGTTCATAATTGGATATTTTTTTTGCCAAAACACGCGTGCTTATTAACACTGCCGGAGTTAATAATGCCAAATTTTTATTTTTATAAACTTATTTTTATGCATAGGTATATATTTTAACTTTTTGATCTGTTGCCGTTCAGTTACGTATTGCTGACAAGACCAAATGTACATGCCAATATAATCACAAGTAAGTTCACTCATAACCTATAATTGAAGTTGTTTCATGTTGACACACCTATACACGTACACATCAGTTGTTTTCTATGGATTGATTTTCTGTCTTAACCGATTTGGTAAACTATGCATGTACTACCTAGTTCTTAAATGGTATTTTCGTTAAAAAGTAGCAGAAAACATTAAGATATTATAAAGTTACAATTTATAGCACACCATGTAATAATTAAAATCTTTACCTGATGGAGTATAGATACATTTTAATAATTGATCACAGTATATTTGTTCAAATGTGATAAAAAGTATAAATAAACTTATTATGTTTTATTAGCGCCTTCGTAATAACATTTTAATTAATCTTTACACAATAATATTATAGTTAATTTTGGCTAAAACTATAATAATACATAAATATAGATCAAATATTATCAAAATGCAATAAAAATAAAAATATATCAGTAATAAAAAGATTGAATTATTGAAATTTAACTTACTAATAATTATTTAAATTCTATTTTTGTATAATTATATACTTTTCTATTGATGTTATCTAATCTTTTATATAAATAAATCATACTGTAATAAATTATCATCAATGAAGATACACAAAATTACATAATATTTGAAAAGTATAGGCATTTAATATTTAATTTATATTTTTATATAATTTTCTGCAGAATAGTTAGAATAAACACTAAAATTTAGTTAATGTAGAAATATGCAGAATTTTGTTATATTAAATTTAAATTTTAAATGTTTATTCAGGATTTCCAAAATATTTTATTTGTTACTATTCATTGAATTATACGAAAATTCCATACAAATACTGAAAATCCTAAACCTAATAATAATAATAATAATAATAATATAGTAGTGAATTTAAATTAGTGTCTTCTTTAAAGTCTTTATATTTGTGCCTATGTGAGGTCGATTTTAGAATATGGATCTGTTGTTTGGGATCGGGTACTTCTTGTGGTAAACAAGTTGAACGTGTTCAACGTAAGTTCCTCAATATTGCAGCGTACAAATTAAAATTGATCACCCACCCACGATTATTCTCAGTCATGCATAGACTTGGAATACGTTAGGTGACAGAAGATTGAAGCTATTTGATTTTCCTCAGACATTTATTGATGTACATAGACTCTCCTGAACTAATATCCCAAA